>NC_092148.1:37850299-38060133 GCF_045791955.1 Oncorhynchus clarkii lewisi | reverse complement strand
AAAAAATCGGAAAAAAAATCGGAAAAAATCGGGAAAAAATCGGGAAAAAAATCGGAGAAAATCGGGAAAAATCGGAAAAAAATCGGAAAAAAATCGGAAAAAAATCGGAAAAATCGGAAAAAAATCGGGAAAAATCGGAAAAAAATCGGAAAAAAATCGGAAAAAATCGGAAAAAATCGGGAAAAAAATCGGAGAAAATCGGGAAAAATCGGGAAAAATCGGGAAAAAATCGGGAAAAAAATAAGAAAAAATCGGGAAAAATCGGAAAAAAATCGGGAAAAAAATCGGAGAAAATCGGGAAAAAATCGGGAAAAAAATCGGAGAAAATCGGGAAAAATCGGAAAAAAATCGGGAAAAAAATCGGAGAAAATCGGAAAAAAAATTCGGAAAAAATCGGGAAAAATCGGAAAAAAATCGGGAAAAAAATCGGAGAAAATCGGGAAAAATTGGACAAAAATCGGAGAAAATCGGAAAAAAAATTCGGAAAAAATCGGGAAAAATCGGAAAATAAATCGGAAAAAATCGGGAAAAAAATCGGAGAAAATCGGGAAAAATCGGGAAAAATCGGAAAAAAATCGGGAAAAAAATCGGAGAAAATCGGAAAAAAATCGGGAAAAAAATCGGAGAAAATCGGAAAAAAAATCGGAAAAATTCGGGAAAAATCGGAAAAAAAATCGGAAAAAATCGGGAAAAAATCGGGAAAAAAATCGGAGAAAATCGGGAAAAATTGGAAAAAAATCGGGAAAAAAATCGGAGAAAAACGGAAAAAAAATTCGGAAAAAATCGGGAAAAATCGGAGAAAATCGGGAAAAATCGGAAAAAAATCGGGAAAAAAATCGGAGAAAATCGGGAAAAATTGGAAAAAAATCGGAAAAAAATCGGAAAAAATCGGGAAAAAATCGGGAAAAAAATCGGAGAAAATCGGGAAAAATCGGGAAAAATCGGAAAAAAATCGGAAAAAATCGGAAAAAATCGGGAAAAAAATCGGAGAAAATCGGGAAAAATCGGAAAAAATCGGGAAAAATCGGAAAAAAAATCGGAAAAAATCGGGAAAAAATCGGGAAAAAATCGGAGAAAATCGGGAAAAATCGGAAAAAATCGGGAAAAAATCGGGAAAAAAATCGGAGAAAATCGGGAAAAATTGGAAAAAAATCGGGAAAAAAATCGGAGAAAATCGGAAAAAAAAATCGGGAAAAAATCGGGAAAAATCGGAGAAAATCGGGAAAAATCGGAAAAAAATCGGGAAAAAAATCGGAGAAAATCGGGAAAAATCGGGAAAAATCGGAAAAAAATCTGGAAAAAATCGGAGAAAATCGGGAAAAATCGGAAAAAAAATCGGAAAAAATCGGAAAAAAAATCGGAAAAAATCGGGAAAAATTCGGGAAAAAAATCGGTGAAAATCGGGAAAAATCGGGAAAAAAATCGGAAAAAATCGGAAAAAAATCGGAGAAAATCGGAAAAAAAATTCGGAAAAAATCGGGAAAAATCGGAAAAAAAATTCGGAAAAAATCGGAAAAAATCGGAAAATAAATCGGAAAAAATCGGGAAAAAAATCGGAGAAAATCGGGAAAAATCGGGAAAAAAATCGGGAAAAAAATCGGAGAAAATCGGGAAAAATCGGGAAAAATCGGAAAAAAATCGGGAAAAAAATCGGAGAAAATCGGAAAAAAATCGGGAAAAAAATCGGAGAAAATCGGAAAAAAAATCGGAAAAATTCGGGAAAAATCGGAAAAAAAATCGGAAAAAATCTGGAAAAATCGGAAAAAAAATTCGGAAAAAATCGGAAAAAATCGGAAAAAAAATCGGAAAAAATCGGGAAAAAATCGGGAAAAAAATCGGAGAAAATCGGGAAAAATCGGAAAAAAAATTCGGAAAAAATCTGGAAAAATCGGAAAAAAAATTCGGAAAAAATCGGAAAAAATCGGAAAAAAAATCGGAAAAAATCGGGAAAAAATCGGGAAAAAAATCGGAGAAAATCGGGAAAAATCGGGAAAAATCGGAAAAAAAATTCGGAAAAAATCGGGAAAAAAATCGGAGAAAAACGGAAAAAAAATTCGGAAAAAATCGGGAAAAATCGGAGAAAATCGGGAAAAATCGGAAAAAAATCGGGAAAAAAATCGGAGAAAATCGGGAAAAATTGGAAAAAAATCGGAAAAAAAATCGGAGAAAATCGGAAAAAAAATTCGGAAAAAATCGGGAAAAATCGGAGAAAATCGGGAAAAATCGGAAAAAAATCGGGAAAAAAATCGGAGAAACTCGGGAAAAATTGGAAAAAAATCGGAAAAAAAATCGGAAAAAATCGGGAAAAAATCGGGAAAAAAATCGGAGAAAATCGGGAAAAATCGGGAAAAATCGGAAAAAAATCGGGAAAAAAATCGGAGAAAATCGGGAAAAATTGGACAAAAATCGGGAAAAAAATCGGAGAAAATCGGAAAAAAAAATCGGAAAAAATCGGGAAAAATCGGAAAAAAAATTCGGAAAAAATCGGAAAAAAATCGGGAAAAAAATCGGAGAAAATCGGGAAAAATTGGACAAAAATCGGGAAAAAAATCGGAGAAAATCGGGAAAAAAATCGGAAAAAATCGGGAAAAATCGGAAAAAAATCGGGAAAAAAATCGGAGAAAATCGGGAAAAAATCGGGAAAAAAATCGGAGAAAATCGGGAAAAATCGGAAAAAAATCGGGAAAAAAATCGGAGAAAATCGGAAAAAAAATTCGGAAAAAATCGGGAACAATCGGGAAAAATCGGAAAAAAATCGGGAAAAAAATCGGAGAAAATCGGAAAAAAAATTCGGAAAAAATCGGGAAAAATCGGAAAAAAAATTCGGAAAAAATCGGAAAAAAAATCGGAGAAAATCGGGAAAAATTGGAAAAAAATCGGGAAAAAAATCGGAGAAAATCGGAAAAAAAATTCGGAAAAAATCGGGAAAAATCGGAGAAAATCGGGAAAAATCGGAAAAAAATCGGGAAAAAAATCGGAGAAACTCGGGAAAAATTGGAAAAAAATCGGAAAAAAAATCGGAAAAAATCGGGAAAAAATCGGGAAAAAAATCGGAGAAAATCGGGAAAAATCGGGAAAAATCGGAAAAAAATCGGGAAAAAAATCGGAGAAAATCGGGAAAAATCGGGAAAAATCGGAAAAAAATCGGAAAAAAATTCGGAAAAAATCGGGAAAAAATCGGGAAAAAAATCGGAGAAAATCGGGAAAAATCGGGAAAAATCGGAAAAAAAATTCGGAAAAATCGGAAAAAAAATCGGAAAAAATCGGAAAAAAAATCGGAAAAAATCGGGAAAAAATCGGGAAAAAAATAAGAAAAAATCGGGAAAAATCGGAAAAAAATCGGGAAAAAAATCGGAGAAAATCGGGAAAAAATCGGGAAAAAAATCGGAGAAAATCGGGAAAAATCGGAAAAAAATCGGGAAAAAAATCGGAGAAAATCGGAAAAAAAATTCGGAAAAAATCGGGAAAAATCGGGAAAAATCGGAAAAAAATCGGGAAAAAAATCGGAGAAAATCGGGAAAAATTGGACAAAAATCGGGAAAAAAATCGGAGAAAATCGGAAAAAAAAATCGGAAAAAATCGGGAAAAATCGGAAAAAAAATTCGGAAAAAATCGGAAAAAAAATCGGAAAAAATCGGGAAAAAATCGGGAAAAAAATCGGAGAAAATCGGGAAAAATCGGGAAAAATCGGAAAAAAATCGGGAAAAAAATCGGAGAAAATCGGGAAAAAATCGGGAAAAAAATCGGAGAAAATCGGAAAAAAAATTCGGAAAAAATCGGGAAAAATCGGAAAAAAAATTCGGAAAAAATCGGAAAAAATCGGAAAAAAATCGGAAAAAATCGGGAAAAAATCGGGAAAAAAATCGGAGAAAATCGGGAAAAAAATTCGGAAAAAATCGGGAAAAATCGGAAAAAAAATTCGGAAAAAATCGGGAAAAATCGGAGGAAATCGGGAAAAATCGGAAAAAAATCGGGAAAAAAATCGGAGAAACTCGGGAAAAATTGGAAAAAAATCGGAAAAAAAATCGGAAAAAATCGGGAAAAAATCGGGAAAAAAATCGGAGAAAATCGGGAAAAATCGGGAAAAATCGGAAAAAAATCTGGAAAAAATCGGAGAAAATCGGGAAAAATCGGAAAAAAATCGGAAAAAATCGGAAAAAAAATCGGAAAAAATCGGGAAAAAATCGGGAAAAAAATCGGTGAAAATCGGGAAAAATCGGGAAAAAAATCGGAAAAAATCGGAAAAAAATCGGAGAAAATCGGAAAAAAAATTCGGAAAAAATCGGGAAAAATCGGAAAAAAAATCGGAAAAAATCGGAAAAAATCGGAAAATAAATCGGAAAAAATCGGGAAAAAAATCGGAGAAAATCGGGAAAAATCGGGAAAAATCGGAAAAAAATCGGGAAAAAAATCGGAGAAAATCGGAAAAAAATCGGGAAAAAAATCGGAGAAAATCGGGAAAAATCGGGAAAAATCGGAAAAAAAATTCGGAAAAATTCGGGAAAAATCGGAAAAAAAATCGGAGAAAATCGGGAAAAATTGGAAAAAAATCGGGAAAAAAATCGGAGAAAAACGGAAAAAAAATTCGGAAAAAATCGGGAAAAATCGGAGAAAATCGGGAAAAATCGGAAAAAAATCGGAGAAAATCGGGAAAAATTGGAAAAAAATCGGAAAAAAATCGGAGAAAATCGGGAAAAAATCGGAAAAAAATCGGAGAAAATCGGGAAAAATCGGGAAAAATCGGAAAAAAATCGGGAAAAAAATCGGAGAAAATCGGAAAAAAAAATCGGAAAAATTCGGGAAAAATCGGAAAAAAAATCGGAAAAAATCGGGAAAAAATCGGGAAAAAAATCGGAGAAAATCGGGAAAAATCGGAAAAAATCGGGAAAAAATCGGGAAAAAAATCGGAGAAAATCGGGAAAAATTGGAAAAAAATCGGGAAAAAAATCGGAGAAAATCGGAAAAAAAAATCGGGAAAAAATCGGGAAAAATCGGAGAAAATCGGGAAAAAATCGGAAAAAAATCGGAAAAAAATCGGAAAAAATCGGGAAAAATCGGGAAAAATCGGAAAAAAATCTGGAAAAAATCGGAAAAATCGGGAAAAATCGGAAAAAAAATCGGAAAAAATCGGAAAAAAAAATCGGAAAAAATCGGGAAAAATCGGGAAAAAAATCGGTGAAAATCGGGAAAAATCGGGAAAAAAATCGGAAAAAATCGGAAAAAAATCGGAGAAAATCGGAAAAAAAATTCGGAAAAAATCGGGAAAAATCGGAAAAAAAATCGGAAAAAATCGGAAAAAATCGGAAAATAAATCGGAAAAAATCGGGAAAAAAATCGGAGAAAATCGGGAAAAATCGGGAAAAAAATCGGGAAAAAAATCGGAGAAAATCGGGAAAAATCGGGAAAAATCGGAAAAAAATCGGGAAAAAAATCGGAGAAAATCGGAAAAAAATCGGGAAAAAAATCGGAGAAAATCGGAAAAAAAATCGGAAAAATCGGGAAAAATCGGAAAAAAAATCGGAAAAAATCGGGAAAAAATCGGGAAAAAAATCGGAGAAAATCGGGAAAAATTGGAAAAAAATCGGGAAAAAAATCGGAGAAAAACGGAAAAAAAATTCGGAAAAAATCGGGAAAAATCGGAGAAAATCGGGAAAAATCGGAAAAAAATCGGGAAAAAAATCGGAGAAAATCGGGAAAAATTGGAAAAAAATCGGAAAAAAAATCGGAAAAAATCGGGAAAAAATCGGGAAAAAAATCGGAGAAAATCGGGAAAAATCGGGAAAAATCGGAAAAAAATCGGGAAAAAAAATCGGAGAAAATCGGAAAAAAAAATCGGAAAAATTCGGGAAAAATCGGAAAAAAAATCGGAAAAAATCGGGAAAAAATCGGAAAAAAATCGGAAAAAATCGGGAAAAAAATCGGAAAAATCGGAAAAAATCGGGAAAAAATCGGGAAAAAAATCGGAGAAAATCGGGAAAAATTGGAAAAAAATCGGGAAAAAAATCGGAGAAAATCGGAAAAAAAAATCGGGAAAAAATCGGGAAAAATCGGAGAAAATCGGGAAAAATCGGAAAAAAATCGGGAAAAAAATCGGAGAAAATCGGGAAAAATTGGACAAAAATCGGGAAAAAAATCGGAGAAAATCGGAAAAAAAATTCGGAAAAAATCGGGAAAAATCGGAAAAAAAATTCGGAAAAAATCGGAAAAAAAATCGGAAAAAATCGGGAAAAAATCGGGAAAAAAATCGGAGAAAATCGGGAAAAATCGGGAAAAATCGGAAAAAAAATTCGGAAAAATCGGAAAAAAAATCGGAAAAAATCGGAAAAAAAATCGGAAAAAATCGGAAAAAATCGGGAAAAAAATCGGAAAAAATCGGGAAAAATCGGAAAAAAATCGGGAAAAAAATCGGAAAAAATCGGGAAAAAATCGGGAAAAAAATCGGAGAAAATCGGGAAAAATCGGAAAAAAATCGGGAAAAAAATCGGAGAAAATCGGGAAAAAAATTCGGAAAAAATCGGGAAAAATCGGAAAAAAAATCGGAAAAAATCGGAAAAAATCGGAAAAAAAAAAAATCGGAAAAAATCGGGAAAAAATCGGGAAAAAAATCGGAAAAAATCGGGAAAAAAATCGGAAAAAATCGGAAAAAATCGGGAAAAAAATCGGAAAAAATCGGGAAAAATCGGAGAAAATCGGGAAAAATCGGAAAAAAATCGGGAAAAAAATCGGAGAAAATCGGGAAAAATTGGAAAAAAATCGGAAAAAAAATCGGAAAAAATCGGGAAAAAATCGGGAAAAAAATCGGAAAAATCGGGAAAAAATCGGGAAAAAAATCGGAAAAAATCGGGAAAAATCGGAAAAAAAAAAAAATCGGGAAAAAAATCGGAGAAAATCGGAAAAAAAATCGGAAAAAATCGGGAAAAATCGGAAAAAAAAATCGGAAAAAATCGGAAAAAAAATTCGGAAAAAATCGGGAAAAATCGGAAAAAAATCGGGAAAAATTGGAAAAAAATCGGAAAAAAAATCGGAAAAAATCGGGAAAAAATCGGGAAAAAAATCGGAGAAAATCGGGAAAAATCGGGAAAAATCGGAAAAAAATCGGGAAAAAAATCGGAGAAAATCGGAAAAAAAATCGGAAAAAATCGGAAAAAAAATCGGAAAAAATCGGGAAAAAATCGGGAAAAAAATCGGAGAAAATCGGGAAAAATCGGAAAAAAATCGGGAAAAAAATCGGAGAAAATCGGAAAAAAAATCGCAAAAAATCGGGAAAAATCGGAAAAAAAAATCGGAAAAAATCGGAAAAAATCGGAAAAAAATAGGAAAAAATAGGAAAAAAAATCGGAAAAAATCGGGAAAAAATCGGGAAAAAAATCGGAGAAAATCGGAAAAAAAATTCGGAAAAAATCGGGAAAAATCGGAAAAAAATCGGGAAAAAAATCGGAAAAAAATCGGGAAAAAAATCGGAGAAAATCGGGAAAAATCGGAAAAAAATCGGGAAAAAAATCGGAAAAATCGGGAAAAATTGGAAAAAAATCGGAAAAAAAATCGGAAAAAATCGGGAAAAAATCGGAAAAAAATCGGAAAAATCGGGAAAAATCGGAAAAAAATCGGGAAAAAAATCGGAGAAAATCGGGAAAAATTGGAAAAAAATCGGGAAAAAAATCGGAGAAAATCGGAAAAAAAATCGGAAAAAATCGGGAAAAATCGGAAAAATCGGGAAAAATCGGAAAAAAATCGGAAAAAAATCGGGAAAAAAATCGGAAAAAATCGGGAAAAATCGGAAAAAAAATCGGAAAAAATCGGAAAAAAATCGGGAAAAAAATCGGAGAAAATCGGGAAAAATTGGACAAAAATCGGGAAAAAAATCGGAAAAAAATCGGGAAAAAAATCGGAAAAAATCGGAAAAATCGGAAAAAAATCGGAAAAAAATCGGAAAAAATCGGGAAAAAATCGGGAAAAAAATCGGAAAAATCGGGAAAAATCGGAAAAAAATCGGAGAAAATCGGAAAAAAAAATCGGAAAAAATCGGGAAAAATCGGAAAAAAAATCGGAAAAAATCGGAAAAAAATCGGAAAAAATCGGAAAAAATCGGGAAAAAAATCGGAAAAATCGGGAAAAATCGGGAAAAATCGGAAAAAAAATCGGAAAAATCGAAAAAAAAAAAAATCGAAAAAAATCGGAAAAAAAATCGGAAAAAATCGGAAAAAATCGGGAAAAAAATCGGAAAAAATCGGGAAAAATCGGAAAAAAATCGGGAAAAAAATCGGAGAAAATCGGGAAAAAATCGGGAAAAAAATCGGAGAAAATCGGAAAAAAAATTCGGAAAAAATCGGGAAAAATCGGAAAAAAAAAAAAAATCGGAAAAAATCGGAAAAAATCGGAAAAAAATCGGAAAAAATCGGGAAAAAATCGGGAAAAAAATCGGAGAAAATCGGAAAAAAATCGGAAAAAATCGGGAAAAATCGGAAAAAAAATTCGGAAAAAATCGGGAAAAATCGGAGGAAATCGGGAAAAATCGGAAAAAAATCGGGAAAAAAATCGGAGAAAATCGGGAAAAATTGGAAAAAAATCGGAAAAAAATCGGAAAAAATCGGGAAAAAATCGGGAAAAAAATCGGAAAAATCGGGAAAAATCGGGAAAAATCGGAAAAAAATCTGGAAAAAATCGGAGAAAATCGGGAAAAATCGGAAAAAAATCGGAAAAAATCGGAAAAAAAATCGGAAAAAATCGGGAAAAATCGGGAAAAAAATCGGGAAAATCGGGAAAAATTCGGGAAAAAAATCGGAAAAAATCGGAAAAAAATCGGAGAAAATCGGAAAAAAAATTCGGAAAAAATCGGGAAAAATCGGAAAAAAAATTCGGAAAAAATCGGAAAAAATCGGAAAAAAATCGGAAAAAATCGGAAAAAAATCGGAGAAAATCGGGAAAAATCGGGAAAAATCGGAAAAAAATCGGGAAAAAAATCGGAGAAAATCGGAAAAAAATCGGGAAAAAAATCGGAGAAAATCGGAAAAAAAATCGGAAAAATTCGGGAAAAATCGGAAAAAAAATCGGAAAAAATCGGGAAAAAATCGGGAAAAAAATCGGAGAAAATCGGGAAAAATTGGAAAAAAATCGGGAAAAAAATCGGAGAAAATCGGAAAAAAAATCGGAAAAAATCGGGAAAAATCGGAGAAAATCGGGAAAAATCGGAAAAAAATCGGGAAAAAAATCGGAGAAAATCGGGAAAAATTGGAAAAAAATCGGAAAAAAATCGGAAAAAATCGGGAAAAAATCGGGAAAAAAATCGGAGAAAATCGGGAAAAATCGGGAAAAATCGGAAAAAAATCGGGAAAAAAATCGGAGAAAATCGGAAAAAAAAATCGGAAAAAATTCGGGAAAAATCGGAAAAAAATCGGAAAAAATCGGGAAAAAATCGGGAAAAAAATCGGAAAAATCGGGAAAAATCGGAAAAAAAAAAAATCGGGAAAAAATCGGGAAAAAAATCGGAGAAAATCGGGAAAAATTGGAAAAAAATCGGGAAAAAAATCGGAGAAAATCGGAGAAAAAAATCGGGAAAAAAATCGGAGAAAATCGGGAAAAATTGGAAAAAAATCGGAAAAAAAATCGGAAAAAATCGGGAAAAAATCGGAAAAAAATCGGAAAAATCGGGAAAAATCGGAAAAATCGGAAAAAAATCGGAAAAAAATCGGAAAAAATCGGAAAAAAAAAAAATCGGGAAAAAATCGGAAAAAATCGGAAAAAAAAAAAATCGGAAAAAATCGGAAAAAATCGGGAAAAAAATCGGAAAAAATCGGGAAAAATCGGAAAAAATCGGGAAAAAATCGGAAAAAAATCGGAAAAATCGGGAAAAATGGAAAAAAATCGGAAAAAAATCGGAGAAAATCGGAAAAAAAAATCGGGAAAAAATCGGGAAAAATCGGGAAAATCGGGAAAAATCGGAAAAAAATCGGGAAAAAAATCGGAGAAAATCGGGAAAAATTGGAAAAAATCGGGAAAAAAATCGGAGAAAATCGGAAAAAAAATTCGGAAAAAATCGGGAAAAATCGGAAAAAAAATCGGAAAAAATCGGAAAAAAAATCGGAAAAAATCGGGAAAAAATCGGGAAAAAAATCGGAAAAGAAAAATCGGGAAAAATCGGGAAAAAAATCGGAAAAAAAATCGGAAAAATCGGAAAAAAAATCGGAAAAAAAAAATCGGAAAAAAAATCGGAAAAAATCGGAAAAAATCGGAAAAAAATCGGAAAAAATCGGAAAAATCGGAAAAAAATCGGGAAAAAAATCGGAAAAAATCGGGAAAAAATCGGAAAAAAATCGGAAAAATCGGGAAAAAAATCGGAAAAAAATCGGGAAAAAAATCGGAAAAAATCGGAAAAAAATCGGAAAAAATCGGGAAAAAAATCGGAAAAAAAATCGGAAAAAAAATCGGAAAAAATCGGGAAAAAAATCGGAAAAAATCGGGAAAAAATCGGGAAAAAAATCGGAGAAAATCGGGAAAAATCGGAAAAAAATCGGGAAAAAAATCGGAGAAAATCGGAAAAAAAATTCGGAAAAAATCGGGAAAAATCGGAAAAAAAAAAAATCGGAAAAAATCGGAAAAAAAATCGGAAAAAATCGGGAAAAATCGGAAAAAAATCGGGGAAAAATTGGAAAAAAATCGGAAAAAAAATCGGAAAAAATCGGGAAAAAATCGGAAAAAAAAAAAATCGGAAAAAATCGGAAAAAAAATCGGGAAAAATCGGAAAAAAATCGGGAAAAAAATCGGAGAAAATCGGAAAAAAAATCGGAAAAAATCGGAAAAAAAATCGGAAAAAATCGGGAAAAAATCGGAAAAAAATCGGAAAAAATCGGGAAAAAAATCGGAAAAAAAAAATCGGGAAAAAAATCGGAAAAATCGGAGAAAAAAATCGGGAAAAAAATCGGAGAAAATCGGGAAAAATTGGAAAAAAATCGGAAAAAAAATCGGAAAAAATCGGGAAAAAATCGGGAAAAAAATCGGAGAAAATCGGGAAAAAAATCGGGAAAAATCGGAAAAAAATCGGGAAAAAAATCGGAGAAAATCGGAAAAAAAAATCGGAAAAAATCGGGAAAAATCGGAAAAAAAATCGGAAAAAATCGGGAAAAAATCGGGAAAAAAATCGGAAAAATCGGGAAAAATCAGAAAAAATCGGGAAAAAATCGGGAAAAAAATCGGAGAAAATCGGGAAAAATTGGAAAAAAATCGGGAAAAAAATCGGAAAAATCGGAAAAAAAAATCGGGAAAAAATCGGGAAAAATCGGAGAAAATCGGGAAAAATCGGAAAAAAATCGGGAAAAAAATCGGAGAAAATCGGGAAAAATTGGACAAAAATCGGGAAAAAAATCGGAGAAAATCGGAAAAAAAATCGGAAAAAATCGGGAAAAATCGGAAAAAAAATCGGAAAAAATCGGAAAAAAAATCGGAAAAAATCGGGAAAAAATCGGGAAAAAAATCGGAGAAAATCGGGAAAAATCGGGAAAAATCGGAAAAAAAATTCGGAAAAATCGGAAAAAAAAAAAAATCGGAAAAAATCGGAAAAAAAATCGGAAAAAATCGGAAAAAAAAAAATCGGAAAAAAATCGGAAAAAATCGGAAAAAATCGGGAAAAAAATCGGAAAAAAATCGGGAAAAAAATCGGAGAAAATCGGGAAAAAATCGGGAAAAAAATCGGAGAAAATCGGGAAAAATCGGAAAAAAATCGGGAAAAAAATCGGAGAAAATCGGGAAAAAAATCGGAAAAAATCGGGAAAAATCGGAAAAAAAATCGGAAAAAATCGGAAAAAATCGGAAAAAAATCGGAGAAAATCGGGAAAAAATCGGGAAAAAAATCGGAGAAAATCGGGAAAAATCGGAAAAAAATCGGGAAAAAAATCGGAGAAAATCGGAAAAAAAATCGGAAAAAATCGGGAAAAATCGGAAAAAAAAATCGGAAAAAATCGGAAAAAAAATCGGAAAAAATCGGGAAAAATCGGAAAAAAATCGGGAAAAATTGGAAAAAAATCGGAAAAAAAATCGGAAAAAATCGGGAAAAAATCGGAAAAAAAAAATCGGAGAAAATCGGGAAAAATCGGGAAAAATCGGAAAAAAATCGGGAAAAAAATCGGAAAAATCGGAAAAAAAATCGGAAAAAATCGGAAAAAAAATCGGAAAAAATCGGGAAAAAATCGGGAAAAAAATCGGAAAAAATCGGGAAAAATCGGAAAAAAATCGGGAAAAAAATCGGAAAAAATCGGAAAAAAAATCGGAAAAAATCGGGAAAAATCGGAAAAAAAAATCGGAAAAAATCGGAAAAAATCGGAAAAAAATAGGAAAAAATAGGAAAAAAAATCGGAAAAAATCGGAAAAAATCGGGAAAAAAATCGGAGAAAATCGGGAAAAATCGGAAAAAAATCGGGAAAAAAATCGGAGAAAATCGGAAAAAAAATTCGGAAAAAATCGGGAAAAATCGGAAAAAAATCGGGAAAAATCGGAAAAAAATCGGGAAAAAAATATCGGAGAAAATCGGGAAAATCGGAAAAAAATCGGGAAAAAAATCGGAAAAATCGGGAAAAATTGGAAAAAAATCGGAAAAAAAATCGGAAAAAATCGGGAAAAAATCGGGAAAAAAATCGGAGAAAATCGGGAAAAAAAATCGGAAAAATTCGGGAAAAATCGGAAAAAAAATCGGAAAAAATCGGGAAAAAATCGGGAAAAAAATCGGAAAAATCGGGAAAAATCAGAAAAAAATCGGGAAAAAAATCGGAAAAAAAATTCGGAAAAATCGGGAAAAAAATCGGAAAAAATCGGGAAAAATCGGAAAAAAAATCGGGAAAAAAATCGGAAAAATCGGAAAAAAAATCGGAAAAAATCGGGAAAAATCGGAAAAAAATCGGGAAAAAAATCGGAAAAAATCGGGAAAAATCGGAAAAAAATCGGAAAAAAAATCGGAAAAAATCGGGAAAAAATCGGGAAAAAAATCGGAAAAAATCGGGAAAAATCGGGAAAAATCGGAAAAAAATCGGGAAAAAAATCGGAGAAAATCGGAAAAAAAAATCGGAAAAAATCGGAAAAAAAATCGGAAAAAATCGGGAAAAAATCGGGAAAAAAATCGGAGAAAATCGGGAAAAATCGGAAAAAAATCGGGAAAAAAATCGGAGAAAATCGGGAAAAATTGGAAAAAAATCGGGAAAAAAATCGGAGAAAATCGGAAAAAAAATTCGGAAAAAATCGGGAAAAATCGGAGAAAATCGGGAAAAATCGGAAAAAAATCGGGAAAAAAATCGGGAAAAAAATCGGAAAAAATCGGGAAAAATCGGAAAAAAAATTCGGAAAAAATCGGAAAAAAATCGGGAAAAAAATCGGAGAAAATCGGGAAAAATTGGACAAAAATCGGGAAAAAAATCGGAGAAAATCGGAAAAAAATCGGAAAAAATCGGGAAAAATCGGAAAAAAATCGGAAAAAAATCGGAGAAAATCGGAAAAAATCGGGAAAAAAATCGGAGAAAATCGGGAAAAATCGGAAAAAAATCGGAGAAAATCGGAAAAAAAAATCGGAAAAAATCGGGAAAAATCGGAAAAAAAATTCGGAAAAAATCGGAAAAAAATTCGGAAAAAATCGGGAAAAAATCGGGAAAAAAATCGGAGAAAATCGGGAAAAATCGGGAAAAATCGGAAAAAAAATCGGAAAAATCGGAAAAAAAATCGGAAAAAATCGGAAAAAAAATCGGAAAAAATCGGAAAAAATCGGAAAAAAATCGGAAAAAATCGGGAAAAATCGGAAAAAAATCGGGAAAAAAATCGGAGAAAATCGGGAAAAAATCGGGAAAAAAATCGGAGAAAATCGGAAAAAAAAATCGGAAAAAATCGGGAACAATCGGGAAAAATCGGAAAAAAATCGGGAAAAAAATCGGAGAAAATCGGAAAAAAAATTCGGAAAAAAATCGGGAAAAATCGGAGAAAATCGGGAAAAATCGGAAAAAAATCGGAAAAAAATCGGGAAAAAAATCGGAAAAATTGGAAAAAAATCGGAAAAAAAATCGGAAAAAATCGGGAAAAAATCGGAAAAAAATCGGAGAAAATCGGGAAAAATCGGAAAAAAATCGGGAAAAAAATCGGAAAAATCGGGAAAAATCGGGAAAAATCGGAAAAAAATCGGAAAAAAATCGGAAAAAATCGGAAAAAATCGGAAAAAAATCGGAGAAAATCGGGAAAAATCGGAAAAATCGGAAAAAAAATCGGAAAAATCGGAAAAAAAATCGGAAAAAATCGGAAAAAAAATCGGAAAAAATCGGGAAAAAATCGGAAAAAAATAAGAAAAAATCGGGAAAAATCGGAAAAAAATCGGGAAAAAAATCGGAAAAATCGGAAAAAAAATCGGAAAAAATCGGAAAAAAAATCGGAAAAAATCGGAAAAAATCGGAAAAAAATCGGAAAAAATCGGGAAAAATCGGAAAAAAATCGGGAAAAAAATCGGAGAAAATCGGGAAAAAATCGGGAAAAAAATCGGAGAAAATCGGGAAAAATCGGAAAAAAATCGGGAAAAAAATCGGAAAAAATCGGAAAAAAAATCGGAAAAAATCGGGAAAAATCGGGAAAAATCGGAAAAAAATCGGGAAAAAAATCGGAAAAAATCGGAAAAAAAATCGGAAAAAATCGGGAAAAATCGGAAAAAAAATCGGAAAAAATCGGAAAAAAAATCGGAGAAAATCGGGAAAAATCGGAAAAAAATCGGGAAAAAAATCGGAGAAAAATCGGAAAAAAAATCGGAAAAAAAATCGGAAAAAATCGGGAAAAAAATCGGAAAAAAAATCGGAAAAAAATCGGAAAAAAAAAAAAAATCGGGAAAAAATCGGAAAAAAATCGGAAAAAAAAAATCGGGGAAAAAAATCGGAGAAAATCGGGAAAAATCGGGAAAAAAATCGGAAAAAAAAAAAAATCGGAAAAAAAAAAATCGGAAAAAAAATCGGAAAAAAAATCGGAAAAAAAATCGGAAAAAATCGGGGAAAAAATCGGGAAAAAAATAAGAAAAAATCGGGAAAAATCGGAAAAAAATCGGGAAAAAAATCGGAGAAAATCGGGAAAAAATCGGGAAAAAAATCGGAGAAAATCGGGAAAAATCGGAAAAAAATCGGGAAAAAAATCGGAAAAAATCGGAAAAAAAATTCGGAAAAAATCGGGAAAAATCGGGAAAAATCGGAAAAAAATCGGGAAAAAAATCGGAGAAAATCGGGAAAAATTGGACAAAAATCGGGAAAAAAATCGGAGAAAATCGGAAAAAAAAATCGGAAAAAATCGGGAAAAATCGGAAAAAAAATCGGAAAAAATCGGAAAAAAAATCGGAAAAAATCGGGAAAAAATCGGGAAAAAAATCGGAGAAAATCGGGAAAAATCGGGAAAAATCAGAAAAAAAATTCGGAAAAATCGGAAAAAAAATCGGAAAAAATCGGAAAAAAAATCGGAAAAAATCGGGAAAAAATCGGGAAAAAAATCGGAAAAAATCGGGAAAAATCGGAAAAAAATCGGGAAAAAAATCGGAGAAAATCGGGAAAAAATCGGGAAAAAAAAAAAATCGGAAAAAAAATCGGAAAAAAAATCGGAAAAAATCGGGAAAAAAAATCGGAAAAAAAATCGGAAAAAATCGGAAAAAATCGGAAAAAAATCGGAGAAAATCGGGAAAAATCGGAAAAAAATCGGGAAAAAAATCGGAGAAAATCGGAAAAAAAATCGGAAAAAATCGGGAAAAATCGGGAAAAATCGAAAAAAAAAAAATCGGGAAAAAAATCGGAAAAAATCGGAAAAAAAATCGGAAAAAATCGGGAAAAATCGGAAAAAAAATCGGAAAAAATCGGAAAAAAAATCGGAAAAATCGGGAAAAATTGGAAAAAAATCGGGAAAAAAATCGGAGAAAATCGGAAAAAAAATTCGGAAAAAATCGGGAAAAATCGGAGAAAATCGGGAAAAATCGGAAAAAAATCGGGAAAAAAATCGGAGAAAATCGGGAAAAATTGGAAAAAAATCGGAAAGAAAATCGGGAAAAATCGGGAAAAATCGGAAAAAAATCGGGAAAAAAATCGGAGAAAATCGGGAAAAATCGGGAAAAATCGGAAAAAAATCGGAAAAAAATCGGAAAAAATCGGGAAAAAATCGGGAAAAAAATCGGAAAAATCGGGAAAAATCGGGAAAAATCGGAAAAAAAATCGGAAAAATCGGAAAAAAAATCGGAAAAAATCGGAAAAAAAATCGGAAAAAATCGGGAAAAAATCGGGAAAAAAAAAAAAAAATCGGGAAAAATCGGAAAAAAATCGGGAAAAAAATCGGAGAAAATCGGGAAAAAATCGGGAAAAAAATCGGAGAAAATCGGGAAAAATCGGAAAAAAATCGGGAAAAAAATCGGAGAAAATCGGAAAAAAAATCGGAAAAAATCGGGAAAAATCGGGAAAAATCGGAAAAAAATCGGAGAAAATCGGGAAAAATCGGGAAAAATCGGAAAAAAAATTCGGAAAAATCGGAAAAAAAATCGGAAAAAATCGGAAAAAAAATCGGAAAAAATCGGGAAAAAATCGGGAAAAAAATCGGAAAAAATCGGGAAAAATCGGAAAAAAATCGGGAAAAAAATCGGAGAAAATCGGGAAAAAATCGGGAAAAAAATCGGAGAAAATCGGAAAAAAAATCGGAAAAAAAATCGGAAAAAATCGGGAAAAATCGGAAAAAAAAAAAAAAATCGGAAAAAATCGGAAAAAATCGGAAAAAAATCGGAAAAAATCGGAAAAAAATCAGAAAAAAATCGGAAAAAATCGGGAAAAAATCGGAAAAAATCGGAAAAAAAATCGGAAAAAAAAAAATCGGAAAAAATCGGGAAAAATCGGAAAAAAATCGGGAAAAAAAAAAATCGGAAAAAATCGGAAAAAAATCGGAAAAAAATCGGAAAAAATCGGAAAAAATCGGAAAAAAATCGGAGAAAATCGGGAAAAATCGGAAAAATCGGAAAAAAAAATCGGAAAAAAAAATCGGAAAAAATCGGAAAAAATCGGAAAAAAATCGGAAAAAATCGGGAAAAATTCGGGAAAAAAATCGGTGAAAATCGGGAAAAATCGGGAAAAAAATCGGAAAAAATCGGAAAAAAATCGGAGAAAATCGGAAAAAAAATTCGGAAAAAATCGGGAAAAATCGGAAAAAAAATTCGGAAAAAATCGGAAAAAATCGGAAAATAAATCGGAAAAAATCGGGAAAAAAATCGGAGAAAATCGGGAAAAATCGGGAAAAAAATCGGGAAAAAAATCGGAGAAAATCGGGAAAAATCGGGAAAAATCGGAAAAAAATCGGGAAAAAAATCGGAGAAAATCGGAAAAAAATCGGGAAAAAAATCGGAAAAAATCGGAAAAAAAATCGGAAAAATTCGGGAAAAATCGGAAAAAAAATCGGAAAAAATCGGGAAAAAATCGGGAAAAAAATCGGAGAAAATCGGGAAAAATTGGAAAAAAATCGGGAAAAAAATCGGAGAAAAACGGAAAAAAAAATCGGGAAAAAATCGGGAAAAATCGGAGAAAATCGGGAAAAATCGGAAAAAATCGGGAAAAAATCGGGAAAAAAATCGGAGAAAATCGGAAAAAAAAATCGGGAAAAAATCGGGAAAAATCGGAGAAAATCGGGAAAAATCGGAAAAAAATCGGGAAAAAAATCGGAGAAAATCGGAAAAAAAAATCGGAAAAATTCGGGAAAAATCGGAAAAAAAATCGGAAAAAATCGGGAAAAAATCGGGAAAAAAATCGGAGAAAATCGGGAAAAATCGGAAAAAATCGGGAAAAAATCGGGAAAAAAATCGGAGAAAATCGGGAAAAATTGGAAAAAAATCGGGAAAAAAATCGGAGAAAATCGGAAAAAAAAATCGGGAAAAAATCGGGAAAAATCGGAGAAAATCGGGAAAAATCGGAAAAAAATCGGGAAAAAAATCGGAGAAACTCGGGAAAAATTGGAAAAAAATCGGAAAAAAAATCGGAAAAAATCGGGAAAAAATCGGGAAAAAAATCGGAGAAAATCGGGAAAAATCGGGAAAAATCGGAAAAAAATCTGGAAAAAATCGGAGAAAATCGGGAAAAATCGGAAAAAAATCGGAAAAAATCGGAAAAAAAATCGGAAAAAATCGGGAAAAATTCGGGAAAAAAATCGGTGAAAATCGGGAAAAATCGGGAAAAAAATCGGAAAAAATCGGAAAAAAATCGGAGAAAATCGGAAAAAAAATTCGGAAAAAATCGGGAAAAATCGGAAAAAAAATTCGGAAAAAATCGGAAAAAATCGGAAAATAAATCGGAAAAAATCGGGAAAAAAATCGGAGAAAATCGGGAAAAATCGGGAAAAAAATCGGGAAAAAAATCGGAGAAAATCGGGAAAAATCGGGAAAAATCGGAAAAAAATCGGGAAAAAAATCGGAGAAAATCGGAAAAAAATCGGGAAAAAAATCGGAGAAAATCGGAAAAAAAATCGGAAAAATTCGGGAAAAATCGGAAAAAAAATCGGAAAAAATCGGGAAAAAATCGGGAAAAAAATCGGAGAAAATCGGGAAAAATTGGAAAAAAATCGGGAAAAAAATCGGAGAAAAACGGAAAAAAAAATCGGGAAAAAATCGGGAAAAATCGGAGAAAATCGGGAAAAATCGGAAAAAATCGGGAAAAAATCGGGAAAAAAATCGGAGAAAATCGGGAAAAATTGGAAAAAAATCGGGAAAAAAATCGGAGAAAATCGGAAAAAAAAATCGGGAAAAAATCGGGAAAAATCGGAGAAAATCGGGAAAAATCGGAAAAAAATCGGGAAAAAAATCGGAGAAAATCGGAAAAAAAAATCGGAAAAATTCGGGAAAAATCGGAAAAAAAATCGGAAAAAATCGGGAAAAAATCGGGAAAAAAATCGGAGAAAATCGGGAAAAATCGGAAAAAATCGGGAAAAAATCGGGAAAAAAATCGGAGAAAATCGGGAAAAATTGGAAAAAAATCGGGAAAAAAATCGGAGAAAATCGGAAAAAAAAATCGGGAAAAAATCGGGAAAAATCGGAGAAAATCGGGAAAAATCGGAAAAAAATCGGGAAAAAAATCGGAGAAAATCGGGAAAAATCGGGAAAAATCGGAAAAAAATCTGGAAAAAATCGGAGAAAATCGGGAAAAATCGGAAAAAAAATCGGAAAAAATCGGAAAAAAAATCGGAAAAAATCGGGAAAAATTCGGGAAAAAAATCGGTGAAAATCGGGAAAAATCGGGAAAAAAATCGGAAAAAATCGGAAAAAAATCGGAGAAAATCGGAAAAAAAATTCGGAAAAAATCGGGAAAAATCGGAAAAAAAATTCGGAAAAAATCGGAAAAAATCGGAAAAAAAATTCGGAAAAAATCGGAAAAAATCGGAGAAAATCGGGAAAAATCGGGAAAAAAATCGGGAAAAAAATCGGAGAAAATCGGGAAAAATCGGGAAAAATCGGAAAAAAATCGGGAAAAAAATCGGAGAAAATCGGAAAAAAATCGGGAAAAAAATCGGAGAAAATCGGAAAAAAAATCGGAAAAATTCGGGAAAAATCGGAAAAAAAATCGGAAAAAATCGGGAAAAAATCGGGAAAAAAATCGGAGAAAATCGGGAAAAATTGGAAAAAAATCGGGAAAAAAATCGGAGAAAAACGGAAAAAAAATTCGGAAAAAATCGGGAAAAATCGGAGAAAATCGGGAAAAATCGGAAAAAAATCGGGAAAAAAATCGGAGAAAATCGGGAAAAATTGGAAAAAAATCGGAAAAAAAATCGGAAAAAATCGGGAAAAAATCGGGAAAAAAATCGGAGAAAATCGGGAAAAATCGGGAAAAATCGGAAAAAAATCGGGAAAAAAATCGGAGAAAATCGGAAAAAAAAATCGGAAAAATTCGGGAAAATTCGGAAAAAAAATCGGAAAAAATCGGGAAAAAATCGGGAAAAAAATCGGAGAAAATCGGGAAAAATCGGAAAAAATCGGGAAAAAATCGGGAAAAAAATCGGAGAAAATCGGGAAAAATTGGAAAAAAATCGGGAAAAAAATCGGAGAAAATCGGAAAAAAAAATCGGGAAAAAATCGGGAAAAATCGGAGAAAATCGGGAAAAATCGGAAAAAAATCGGGAAAAAAATCGGAGAAAATCGGGAAAAATTGGACAAAAATCGGGAAAAAAATCGGAGAAAATCGGAAAAAAAATTCGGAAAAAATCGGGAAAAATCGGAAAAAAAATTCGGAAAAAATCGGAAAAAAAATCGGAAAAAATCGGGAAAAAATCGGGAAAAAAATCGGAGAAAATCGGGAAAAATCGGGAAAAATCGGAAAAAAAATTCGGAAAAATCGGAAAAAAAAAATCGGAAAAAATCGGAAAAAAAATCGGAAAAAAATCGGAAAAAATCGGAAAAAAAATCGGAAAAAATCGGGAAAAAATCGGGAAAAAAATCGGAGAAAATCGGGAAAAATCGGGAAAAATCGGAAAAAAAATCGGAAAAATCGGAAAAAAAATCGGAAAAAATCGGAAAAAAAATCGGAAAAAATCGGGAAAAAATCGGGAAAAAAATCGGAAAAAATCGGGAAAAATCGGAAAAAAATCGTGAAAAAAATCGGAGAAAATCGGGAAAAAATCGGGAAAAAAATCGGAGAAAATCGGGAAAAATCGGAAAAAAATCGGGAAAAAAATCGGAGAAAATCGGGAAAAAAATTCGGAAAAAATCGGGAAAAATCGGAAAAAAAATTCGGAAAAAATCGGAAAAAATCGGAAAAAAAATCGGAAAAAATCGGGAAAAAATCGGGAAAAAAATCGGAGAAAATCGGGAAAAAAATTCGGAAAAAATCGGGAAAAAAATTCGGAAAAAATCGGGAAAAATCGGAGAAAATCGGGAAAAATCGGAAAAAAAAATCGGAAAAAATCGGAAAAAAAATTCGGAAAAAATCGGGAAAAATCGGAAAAAAATCGGGAAAAATCGGAAAAAAATCGGGAAAAAAATCGGAGAAAATCGGGAAAAATCGGGAAAAATCGGAAAAAAATCGGGAAAAAAATCGCAGAAAATCGAAAAAAAAAAAATCGGAAAAAATCGGAAAAAAAATCGGAAAAAATCGGGAAAAAATCGGGAAAAAAATCGGAGGAAATCGGGAAAAATCGGAAAAAAATCGGGAAAAAAATCGGAGAAAATCGGAAAAAAAATTCGGAAAAAATCGGGAAAAATCGGAAAAAAAAATCGGAAAAAATCGGAAAAAATCGGAAAAAAATAGGAAAAAATAGGAAAAAAAATCGTAAAAAATCGGGAAAAAATCGGGAAAAAAATCGGAGAAAATCGGGAAAAATGAAAAAAATCGGGAAAAAAATCGGAGAAAATCGGAAAAAAAATTCGGAAAAAATCGGGAAAAATCGGAAAAAAATCGGGAAAAATCGGAAAAAAATCGGGAAAAAAATCGGAGAAAATCGGGAAAAATCGGAAAAAAATCGGGAAAAAAATCGGAGAAAATCGGGAAAAATTGGAAAAAAATCGGAAAAAAAATCGGAAAAAATCGGGAAAAAATCGGGAAAAAAATCGGAGAAAATCGGAAAAAAAATCGGAAAAATTCGGGAAAAATCGGAAAAAAAATCGGAAAAAATCGGGAAAAAATCGGGAAAAAAATCGGAGAAAATCGGGAAAAATCGGAAAAAAATCGGGAAAAAAATCGGAAAAAAAATTCGGAAAAATTCGGGAAAAAAATCGGAAAAAATCGGGAAAAATCGGGAAAAAAATCGGGAAAAAAATCGGAGAAAATCGGGAAAAAAATCGGGAAAAAAATCGGAGAAAATCGGGAAAAATCGGGAAAAATCGGAAAAAAATCGGGAAAAAAATCGGAGAAAATCGGAAAAAAATCGGGAAAAAAATCGGAGAAAATCGGAAAAAAAATCGGAAAAATTCGGGAAAAATCGGCAAAAAAATCGGAAAAAATCGGGAAAAAATCGGGAAAAAAATCGGAGAAAATCGGGAAAAATTGGAAAAAAATCGGGAAAAAAATCGGAGAAAAACGGAAAAAAAAATCGGGAAAAAATCGGGAAAAATCGGAGAAAATCGGGAAAAATCGGAAAAAATCGGGAAAAAATCGGGAAAAAAATCGGAGAAAATCGGGAAAAATTGGAAAAAAATCGGGAAAAAAATCGGAGAAAATCGGAAAAAAAAATCGGGAAAAAATCGGGAAAAATCGGAGAAAATCGGGAAAAATCGGAAAAAAATCGGGAAAAAAATCGGAGAAAATCGGAAAAAAAAATCGGAAAAATTCGGGAAAAATCGGAAAAAAAATCGGAAAAAATCGGGAAAAAATCGGGAAAAAAATCGGAGAAAATCGGGAAAAATCGGAAAAAATCGGGAAAAAATCGGGAAAAAAATCGGAGAAAATCGGGAAAAATTGGAAAAAAATCGGGAAAAAAATCGGAGAAAATCGGAAAAAAAAATCGGGAAAAAATCGGGAAAAATCGGAGAAAATCGGGAAAAATCGGAAAAAAATCTGGAAAAAAATCGGAGAAAATCGGGAAAAATCGGGAAAAATCGGAAAAAAATCTGGAAAAAATCGGAGAAAATCGGGAAAAATCGGAAAAAAAATCGGAAAAAATCGGAAAAAAAATCGGAAAAAATCGGGAAAAATTCGGGAAAAAAATCGGTGAAAATCGGGAAAAATCGGGAAAAAAATCGGAAAAAATCGGAAAAAAATCGGAGAAAATCGGAAAAAAAATTCGGAAAAAATCGGGAAAAATCGGAAAAAAAATTCGGAAAAAATCGGAAAAAATCGGAAAATAAATCGGAAAAAATCGGGAAAAAAATCGGAGAAAATCGGGAAAAATCGGGAAAAAAATCGGGAAAAAAATCGGAGAAAATCGGGAAAAATCGGGAAAAATCGGAAAAAAATCGGGAAAAAAATCGGAGAAAATCGGAAAAAAATCGGGAAAAAAATCGGAGAAAATCGGAAAAAAAATCGGAAAAATTCGGGAAAAATCGGAAAAAAAATCGGAAAAAATCGGGAAAAAATCGGGAAAAAAATCGGAGAAAATCGGGAAAAATTGGAAAAAAATCGGGAAAAAAATCGGAGAAAAACGGAAAAAAAATTCGGAAAAAATCGGGAAAAATCGGAGAAAATCGGGAAAAATCGGAAAAAAATCGGGAAAAAAATCGGAAAAAATCGGGAAAAAATCGGGAAAAAAATCGGAGAAAATCGGGAAAAATCGGGAAAAATCGGAAAAAAATCGGGAAAAAAATCGGAGAAAATCGGAAAAAAAAATCGGAAAAATTCGGGAAAAATCGGAAAAAAAATCGGAAAAAATCGGGAAAAAATCGGGAAAAAAATCGGAGAAAATCGGGAAAAATCGGAAAAAATCGGGAAAAAATCGGGAAAAAAATCGGAGAAAATCGGGAAAAATTGGAAAAAAATCGGGAAAAAAATCGGAGAAAATCGGAAAAAAAAATCGGGAAAAAATCGGGAAAAATCGGAGAAAATCGGGAAAAATCGGAAAAAAATCGGGAAAAAAATCGGAGAAAATCGGGAAAAATTGGACAAAAATCGGGAAAAAAATCGGAGAAAATCGGAAAAAAAATTCGGAAAAAATCGGGAAATATCGGAAAAAAAATTCGGAAAAAATCGGAAAAAAAATCGGAAAAAATCGGGAAAAAATCGGGAAAAAAATCGGAGAAAATCGGGAAAAATCGGGAAAAATCGGAAAAAAAATTCGGAAAAATCGGAAAAAAAATCGGAAAAAATCGGAAAAAAAATCGGAAAAAATCGGGAAAAAATCGGGAAAAAAATCGGAAAAAATCGGGAAAAATCGGAAAAAAATCGTGAAAAAAATCGGAGAAAATCGGGAAAAAATCGGGAAAAAAATCGGAGAAAATCGGGAAAAATCGGAAAAAAATCGGGAAAAAAATCGGAGAAAATCGGGAAAAAAATTCGGAAAAAATCGGGAAAAATCGGAAAAAAAATTCGGAAAAAATCGGAAAAAATCGGAAAAAAAATCGGAAAAAATCGGGAAAAAATCGGGAAAAAAATCGGAGAAAATCGGGAAAAAAATTCGGAAAAAATCGGGAAAAAAATTCGGAAAAAATCGGGAAAAATCGGAGAAAATCGGGAAAAATCGGAAAAAAATCGGGAAAAAAATCGGAGAAACTCGGGAAAAATTGGAAAAAAATCGGAAAAAAAATCGGAAAAAATCGGGAAAAAATCGGGAAAAAAATCGGAGAAAATCGGGAAAAAATCGGGAAAAAAATCGGAGAAAATCGGGAAAAATCGGAAAAAAATCGGGAAAAAAATCGGAGAAAATCGGAAAAAAAATTCGGAAAAAATCGGGAAAAATCGGAAAAAAAAATCGGAAAAAATCGGAAAAAAAATCGGAAAAAATCGGGAAAAATCGGAAAAAAATCGGGAAAAATCGGAAAAAAATCGGGAAAAAAATCGGAGAAAATCGGGAAAAATCGGGAAAAATCGGAAAAAAATCGGGAAAAAAATCGGAGAAAATCGGAAAAAAAATCGGAAAAAATCGGAAAAAAAATCGGAAAAAATCGGGAAAAAATCGGGAAAAAAATCGGAGGAAATCGGGAAAAATCGGAAAAAAATCGGGAAAAAAATCGGAGAAAATCGGAAAAAAAATTCGGAAAAAATCGGGAAAAATCGGAAAAAAAAATCGGAAAAAATCGGAAAAAATCGGAAAAAAATAGGAAAAAATAGGAAAAAAAATCGTAAAAAATCGGTAAAAAATCGGGAAAAAAATCGGAGAAAATCGGGAAATATCTGAAAAAAATCGGGAAAAAAATCGGAGAAAATCGGAAAAAAAATTCGGAAAAAATCGGGAAAAATCGGAAAAAAATCGGGAAAAATCGGAAAAAAATCGGGAAAAAAATCGGAGAAAATCGGGAAAAATCGGAAAAAAATCGGGAAAAAAATCGGAGAAACTCGGGAAAAATTGGAAAAAAATCGGAAAAAAAATCGGAAAAAATCGGGAAAAAATCGGGAAAAAAATCGGAGAAAATCGGAAAAAAAATCGGAAAAATTCGGGAAAAATCGGAAAAAAAATCGGAAAAAATCGGGAAAAAATCGGGAAAAAAATCGGAGAAAATCGGGAAAAATCGGAAAAAAATCGGGAAAAAAATCGGAAAAAAAATTCGGAAAAATTCGGGAAAAAAATCGGAAAAAATCGGGAAAAATCGGAAAAAAAATCGGGAAAAAAATCGGAGAAAATCGGAAAAAAAATTCGGAAAAAATCGGGGAAAAATCGGAAAAAAATCGGGAAAAAAATCTGAGAAACTCGGGAAAAATTGGAAAAAAATCGGAAAAAAAATCGGAAAAAATCGGGAAAAAATCGGGAAAAAAATCGGAGAAAATCGGGAAAAATCGGGAAAAATCGGAAAAAAATCGGGAAAAAAATCGGAGAAAATCGGAAAAAAAAATCGTAAAAAATCGGAAAAAAAATCGGAAAAAATCGGGAAAAAATCGGGAAAAAAATCGGAGAAAATCGGGAAAAATCGGAAAAAAATCGGGAAAAAAATCGGAGAAAATCGGGAAAAATTGGAAAAAAATCGGGAAAAAAATCGGAGAAAATCGGAAAAAAAATTCGGAAAAAATCGGGAAAAATCGGAGAAAATCGGGAAAAATCGGAAAAAAATCGGGAAAAAAATCGGGAAAAAAATCGGAGAAGCTCGGGAAAAATCGGAAAAAAATCGGAAAAAAAATCGGAAAAAATCGGGAAAAAATCGGGAAAAAAATCGGAGAAAATCGGAAAAAAAATCGGAAAAAATCGGAAAAAAAATCGGAAAAAATCGGGAAAAAATCGGGAAAAAAATCGGAGGAAATCGGGAAAAATCGGAAAAAAATCGGGAAAAAAATCGGAGAAAATCGGAAAAAAAATTCGGAAAAAATCGGGAAAAATCGGAAAAAAAAATCGGAAAAAATCGGAAAAAATCGGAAAAAAATAGGAAAAAATAGGAAAAAAAATCGGAAAAAATCGGGAAAAAATCGGGAAAAAAATCGGAGAAAATCGGGAAATATCTGAAAAAAATCGGGAAAAAAATCGGAGAAAATCGGAAAAAAAATTCGGAAAAAATCGGGAAAAATCGGAAAAAAATCGGGAAAAATCGGAAAAAAATCGGGAAAAAAATCGGAGAAAATCGGGAAAAATCGGAAAAAAATCGGGAAAAAAATCGGAGAAACTCGGGAAAAATTGGAAAAAAATCGGAAAAAAAATCGGAAAAAATCGGGAAAAAATCGGGAAAAAAATCGGAGAAAATCGGAAAAAAAATCGGAAAAATTCGGGAAAAATCGGAAAAAAAATCGGAAAAAATCGGGAAAAAATCGGGAAAAAAATCGGAGAAAATCGGGAAAAATCGGAAAAAAATCGGGAAAAAAATCGGAAAAAAAATTCGGAAAAATTCGGGAAAAAAATCGGAAAAAATCGGGAAAAATCGGAAAAAAAATCGGGAAAAAAATCGGAGAAAATCGGAAAAAAAATTCGGAAAAAATCGGGGAAAATCGGGAAAAATCGGAAAAAAATCGGGAAAAAAATCTGAGAAACTCGGGAAAAATTGGAAAAAAATCGGAAAAAAAATCGGAAAAAATCGGGAAAAAATCGGGAAAAAAATCGGAGAAAATCGGGAAAAATCGGGAAAAATCGGAAAAAAATCGGGAAAAAAATCGGAGAAAATCGGAAAAAAAAATCGGAAAAAATCGGAAAAAAAATCGGAAAAAATCGGGAAAAAATCGGGAAAAAAATCGGAGAAAATCGGGAAAAATCGGAAAAAAATCGGGAAAAAAATCGGAGAAAATCGGGAAAAATTGGAAAAAAATCGGGAAAAAAATCGGAGAAAATCGGAAAAAAAATTCGGGAAAAATCGGAAAAAAATCGGGAAAAAAATCGGGAAAAAAATCGGAGAAGCTCGGGAAAAATCGGAAAAAAATCGGAAAAAAAATCGGAAAAAATCGGGAAAAAATCGGGAAAAAAATCGGAGAAAATCGGGAAAAAATCGGGAAAAAAATCGGAGAAAATCGGAAAAAAAATCGGGAAAAAAATCGGAGAAAATCAAAAAAAATTCGGAAAAAATCGGGAAAAATCGGAAAAAAAATTCGGAAAAAATCGGAAAAACTCGGAAAATAAATCGGAAAAAATCGGGAAAAAAATCGGAGAAAATCGGGAAAAATCGGGAAATAAAATCGGGAAAAAAATCGGAGAAAATCGGGAAAAATCGGGAAAAATCGGAAAAAATTCGAGAAAAAAATCGGAGAAAATCGAAAAAAGAAATCGGAAAAATTCGGGAAAAATCGGAAAAAATCGGAAAAAAAATCGGAAAAAATCGGGAAAAAATCGGGAAAAAAATCGGAAAAAATCGGGAAAAATCGGAAAAAAATCGGGAAAAAAATCGGAGAAAATCGGGAAAAAATCGGGAAAAAAATCGGAGAAAATCGGAAAAAAAATCGGGAAAAAAATCGGAGAAAATCAAAAAAAATTCGGAAAAAATCGGGAAAAATCGGAAAAAAAATTCGGAAAAAATCGGAAAAACTCGGAAAATAAATCGGAAAAAATCGGGAAAAAAATCGGAGAAAATCGGGAAAAATCGGGAAAAAAATCGGGAAAAAAATCGGAGAAGCTCGGGAAAAATCGGAAAAAAATCGGAAAAAAAATCGGAAAAAATCGGGAAAAAATCGGGAAAAAAATCGGAGAAAATCGGGAAAAAATCGGGAAAAAAATCGGAGAAAATCGGAAAAAAAATCGGGAAAAAAATCGGAGAAAATCAAAAAAAATTCGGAAAAAATCGGGAAAAATCGGAAAAAAAATTCGGAAAAAATCGGAAAAACTCGGAAAATAAATCGGAAAAAATCGGGAAAAAAATCGGAGAAAATCGGGAAAAATCGGGAAAAAAATCGGGAAAAAAATCGGAGAAAATCGGGAAAAATCGGGAAAAATCGGAAAAAATTCGAGAAAAAAATCGGAGAAAATCGAAAAAAGAAATCGGAAAAATTCGGGAAAAATCGGAAAAAATCGGAAAAAAAATCGGAAAAAATCGGGAAAAAATCGGGAAAAAAATCGGAAAAAATCGGGAAAAATCGGAAAAAAATCGGGAAAAAAATCGGAGAAAATCGGGAAAAAATCGGGAAAAAAATCGGAGAAAATCGGAAAAAAAATCGGGAAAAAAATCGGAGAAAATCAAAAAAAATTCGGAAAAAATCGGGAAAAATCGGAAAAAAAATTCGGAAAAAATCGGAAAAACTCGGAAAATAAATCGGAAAAAATCGGGAAAAAAATCGGAGAAAATCGGGAAAAATCGGGAAAAAAATCGGGAAAAAAATCGGAGAAAATCGGGAAAAATCGGGAAAAATCGGAAAAAATTCGAGAAAAAAATCGGAGAAAATCGAAAAAAAAAATCGGAAAAATTCGGGAAAAATCGGAAAAAAAATCGGAAAAAAAATCGGGAAAAAAATCGGAGAAAATCGGGAAAAATCGGAAAAAAATCGGGAAAAAAATCGGAGAAAATCGGGAAAAATTGGAAAAAAATCGGAAAAAAAATCGGAAAAAATCGGGAAAAAATCGGGAAAAAAATCGGAGAAAATCGGGAAAAATCGGGAAAAATCGGAAAAAAATCGGAAAAAAATCGGAGAAAATCGGAAAAAAAAATCGGAAAAATTCGGGAAAAATCGGAAAAAAATCGGAGAAAATCGGGAAAAATCGGAAAAAAATCGGGAAAAAAATCGGAGAAAATCGGAAAAAAAATTGGAAAAAATCGGGAAAAAAAAAAAATCGGAAAAAATCGGGAAAAAATCGGGAAAAATCGGGAAAAATCGGAAAAAAAATTCGGAAAAATTCGGGAAAAATCGGAAAAAAAATCGGAAAAAATCGGAAAAAAATTCGGAAAAATTCGGAAAAAATCGGAGAAAAAATCGGGAAAAATCGGGAAAAAAAATCGGAAAAAATCGGAAAAAAATCGGGAAAAATCGGGAAAAAAATCGGAAAAAATCGGGAAAAATCGGAAAAAAATCGGGAAAAAAATCGGAGAAAATCGGGAAAAAATCGGGAAAAAAATCGGAGAAAATCGGGAAAAATCGGAAAAAAATCGGGAAAAAAATCGGAGAAAATCGGAAAAAAAATTCGGAAAAAATCGGGAAAAATCGGAAAAAAAAATCGGAAAAAATCGGAAAAAATCGGAAAAAAAATCGGAAAAAATCGGAAAAAAAATCGGAAAAAATCGGGAAAAAATCGGGAAAAAAATCGGAGAAAATCGGGAAAAATCGGAAAAAAAATCGGAAAAATTCGGGAAAAATCGGAGAAAATCGGAAAAAAAATTCGGAAAAAATCGGGAAAAATCGGAAAAAAAATTCGGAAAAAATCGGAAAAAATCGGAAAAAAAATCGGAAAAAATCGGGAAAAAATCGGGAAAAAAATCGGAGAAAATCGGAAAAAAATCGGAAAAAATCGGAAAAAAAATCGGAAAAAAACGGGAAAAAATCGGGAAAAAAATCGGAGAAAATCGGGAAAAATCGGAAAAAAATCGGGAAAAAAATCGGAGAAAATCGGAAAAAAAATTCGGAAAAAATCGGGAAAAATCGGAAAAAAAAATCGGAAAAAATCGGAAAAAAATCGGGAAAAATCGGAAAAAAATCGGGAAAAAAATCGGAGAAAATCGGGAAAAAAATCGGAGAAAATCGGGAAAAATTGGAAAAAAATAGGGAAAAAAATCGGAGAAAATCGGAAAAAACATTCGGAAAAAATCGGGAAAAATCGGAGAAAATCGGGAAAAATCGGAAAAAAATCGGAGAAAATCGGGAAAAATCGGAAAAAAATCGGGAAAAAAATCGGAGAAACTCGGGAAAAATTGGAAAAAAATTGGAAAAAAAATCGGAAAAAATCGGGAAAAAATCGGGAAAAAAATCGGAGAAAATCGGGAAAAATCGGGAAAAATCGGAAAAAATTCGAGAAAAAAATCGGAGAAAATCGAAAAAAAAAATCGGAAAAATTCGGGAAAAATCGGAAAAAAAATCGGAAAAAAAATCGGGAAAAATCGGGAAAAAAATCGGAAAAAATCGGGAAAAATCGGAAAAAAATCGGGAAAAAAATCGGAGAAAATCGGGAAAAAATCGGGAAAAAAATCGGAGAAAATCGGGAAAAATCGGAAAAAAATCGGGAAAAAAATCGGAGAAAATCGGAAAAAAAATTCGGAAAAAATCGGGAAAAATCGGAAAAAAAAATCGGAAAAAATCGGAAAAAATCGGAAAAAAAATCGGAAAAAATCGGAAAAAAAATCGGAAAAAATCGGGAAAAAATCGGGAAAAAAATCGGAGAAAATCGGGAAAAATCGGAAAAAAAATCGGAAAAATTCGGGAAAAATCGGAGAAAATCGGAAAAAAAATTCGGAAAAAATCGGAAAAAAAATCGGAAAAAAACGGGAAAAAATCGGGAAAAAAATCGGAGAAAATCGGGAAAAATCGGAAAAAAATCGGGAAAAAAATCGGAGAAAATCGGAAAAAAAATTCGGAAAAAATCGGGAAAAATCGGAAAAAAAAATCGGAAAAAATCGGAAAAAAATCGGGAAAAATCGGAAAAAAATCGGGAAAAAAATCGGAGAAAATCGGGAAAAAAATCGGAGAAAATCGGGAAAAATTGGAAAAAAATAGGGAAAAAAATCGGAGAAAATCGGAAAAAACATTCGGAAAAAATCGGGAAAAATCGGAGAAAATCGGGAAAAATCGGAAAAAAATCGGAGAAAATCGGGAAAAATCGGAAAAAAATCGGGAAAAAAATCGGAGAAACTCGGGAAAAATTGGAAAAAAATTGGAAAAAAAATCGGAAAAAATCGGGAAAAAATCGGGAAAATAATCGGAGAAAATCGGGAAAAATCGGAAAAAAAATCGGGAAAAAAATCGGAGAAAATCGGAAAAAAAATTCGGAAAAAATCAGAAAAAATCGGAAAAAAAATCGGAAAAAATCGGGAAAAAATCGGGAAAAATCGGGAAAAATCGGAAAAAAAATTCGGAAAAATTCGGGAAAAATCGGAAAAAAAATCGGAAAAAATCGGAAAAAAATTCGGAAAAATTCGGAAAAAATCGGAGAAAAAATCGGGAAAAATCGGGAAAAAAAATCGGAAAAAATCGGAAAAAAATCGGGAAAAATCGGGAAAAAAATCGGAAAAAATCGGGAAAAATCGGAAAAAAATCGTGAAAAAAATCGGAGAAAATCGGGAAAAAATCGGGAAAAAAATCGGAGAAAATCGGGAAAAATCGGAAAAAAATCGGGAAAAAAATCGGAGAAAATCGGAAAAAAAATTCGGAAAAAATCGGGAAAAATCGGAAAAAAAAATCGGAAAAAATCGGAAAAAATCGGAAAAAAAATCGGAAAAAATCGGAAAAAAAATCGGAAAAAATCGGGAAAAAATCGGGAAAAAAATCGGAGAAAATCGGGAAAAATCGGAAAAAAAATCGGAAAAATTCGGGAAAAATCGGAGAAAATCGGAAAAAAAATTCGGAAAAAATCGGGAAAAATCGGAAAAAAAATTCGGAAAAAATCGGAAAAAATCGGGAAAAAAATCGGAAAAAATCGGGAAAAAATCGGGAAAAAAATCGGAGAAAATCGGAAAAAAATCGGAAAAAATCGGAAAAAAAATCGGAAAAAAACGGGAAAAAATCGGGAAAAAAATCGGAGAAAATCGGGAAAAATCGGAAAAAAATCGGGAAAAAAATCGGAGAAAATCGGAAAAAAAATTCGGAAAAAATCGGGAAAAATCGGAAAAAAATCGGGAAAAAAATCGGAGAAAATCGGGAAAAAAATCGGAGAAAATCGGGAAAAATTGGAAAAAAATAGGGAAAAAAATCGGAGAAAATCGGAAAAAACATTCGGAAAAAATCGGGAAAAATCGGAGAAAATCGGGAAAAATCGGAAAAAAATCGGAGAAAATCGGGAAAAATCGGAAAAAAATCGGGAAAAAAATCGGAGAAACTCGGGAAAAATTGGAAAAAAATTGGAAAAAAAATCGGAAAAAATCGGGAAAAAATCGGGAAAAAAATCGGAGAAAATCGGGAAAAATCGGGAAAAATCGGAAAAAATTCGAGAAAAAAATCGGAGAAAATCGAAAAAAAAAATCGGAAAAATTCGGGAAAAATCGGAAAAAAATAGGAAAAAAAATCGGGAAAAATCGGGAAAAAAATCGGAAAAAATCGGGAAAAATCGGAAAAAAATCGGGAAAAAAATCGGAGAAAATCGGGAAAAAATCGGGAAAAAAATCGGAGAAAATCGGGAAAAATCGGAAAAAAATCGGGAAAAAAATCGGAGAAAATCGGAAAAAAAATTCGGAAAAAATCGGGAAAAATCGGAAAAAAAAATCGGAAAAAATCGGAAAAAATCGGAAAAAAAATCGGAAAAAATCGGAAAAAAAATCGGAAAAAATCGGGAAAAAATCGGGAAAAAAATCGGAAAAAATCGGAAAAAAAATCGGAAAAAATCGGAAAAAAAATCGGAAAAAATCGGGAAAAAATCGGGAAAAAAATCGGAGAAAATCGGGAAAAATCGGAAAAAAAATCGGAAAAATTCGGGAAAAATCGGAGAAAATCGGGAAAAAAATCGGAGAAAATCGGGAAAAATTGGAAAAAAATAGGGAAAAAAATCGGAGAAAATCGGAAAAAACATTCGGAAAAAATCGGGAAAAATCGGAGAAAATCGGGAAAAATCGGAAAAAAATCGGAGAAAATCGGGAAAAATCGGAAAAAAATCGGGAAAAAAATCGGAGAAACTCGGGAAAAATTGGAAAAAAATTGGAAAAAAAATCGGAAAAAATCGGGAAAAAATCGGGAAAATAATCGGAGAAAATCGGGAAAAATCGGAAAAAAAATCGGGAAAAAAATCGGAGAAAATCGGGAAAAAAATCGGAGAAAATCGGGAAAAATCGGGAAAAAAATCGGAGAATATCGGAAAAAAAATTCGGAAAAAATCGGGAAAAATCGGAAAAAAAATTCGGAAAAAATCGGGAAAAATCGGAAAAAATCGGAAAAATTCGGAAAAAATCGGAAAAAATCGGAAAAAAAATCGGGAAAAAATCGGGAAAAAAATCGGAGAAAATCGGAAAAAATCGGGAAAAATCGGAAAAAAAATCGGGAAAAAAATCGGAGAAAATCGGGAAAAATCGGGAAAAATCTTAAAAAAAAATCGGAAAAATTCGGGAAAAATCGGAAAAAAAATCGGAAAAAATCGGAAAAAAAATCGGAAAAAATCGGTAAAAAATCGGGAAAAAAATCGGAAAAAATCGGGAAAAATTGGAAAAAAATCGGGAAAAAAATCGGAGAAAATCGGGAAAAATCGGAAAAAAAATCGGAAAAAATCGGGAAAAAATCGGGAAAAAAATCGGAGAAAATCGGGAAAAAAATTCGGAAAAAATCGGGAAAAATCGGAAAAAAAATTCGGAAAAATTCGGGAAAAATCGGAAAAAAAATCGGAAAAAAGCGGAAAAAAAATCGGAAAAAATCGGGAAAAAATCGGGAAAAAATCGGGAAAAAATCGGAGAAAATCGGAAAAAAAATTCGGGAAAAATCGGAAAAAAAATTCGGAAAAAATCGGAAAAAATCGGAAAAAAAATCTGAAAAAATCTGGAAAAAATTGGGAAAAAAATTCGGAAAAAATCGGGAATAATCGGAAAAAAAAATCGGAAAAATTCGGGAAAAATCGGGAATAATCGGAAAAAAAAATCGGAAAAAAAATCTTAAAAAATCGGGAAAAAATCGGGAAAAAAATCGGAGAAAATCGGGAAAAATCTGAAAAAATCGGGAAAAAAATCGGAGAAAATCGGAAAAAAAATTCGGAAAAAATCGGAAAAAATCGGAAAAAATATTCGGAAAAAATTGGGAAAAAATCGGAAAAAAATTTCGGATAAAATCGGAAAAAATCGGGAAAAAAATCGGAAAAAATCGGAAAAAATCGGAAAAAAAATTCGGAAAAAATCGGAAAAAAAATTCGGAAAAAATCGGAAAAAATCGGAAAAAAAATTCGGAAAAAATCGGAAAAAATTGGTAAAAATCGGGAAAAAATCGGGAAAAAAATCGGAGAAAATCGGAAAAAAAATTCGGGAAAAATCGGAAAAAAAATTCGGAAAAAATCGGAAAAAATCGGAAAAAAAATCTGAAAAAATCTGGAAAAAATCGGGAAAAAAATTCGGAAAAAATCGGGAATAATCGGAAAAAAAAATCGGAGAAAATCGGGAAAAATCGGGAATAATCGGGAAAAAAATCGGAGAAAATCGGGAAAAATCGGAAAAAAAATCGGAAAAATTCGGGAAAAATCGGGAATAATCGGAAAAAAAAATCGGAAAAAAAATCGGAAAAAATCGGGAAAAAATCGGGAAAAAAATCGGAGAAAATCGGGAAAAATCGGAAAAAAATCGGGAAAAAAATCGGAGAAAATCGGGAAAAATCGGAAAAAAAATCAGGAAAAAAATCGGAGAAAATCGGAAAAAAAATTCGGAAAAAATCGGGAAAAAAATCGGAGAAAATCGGGAAAAATCGGGAAAAAAATCGGAGAATATCGGAAAAAAAATTCGGAAAAAATCGGGAAAAATCGGAAAAAAAATTCGGAAAAAATCGGAAAAAATCGGAAAAAAAATTCGGAAAAAATCGGGAAAAAATCGGAAAAAAAAATCGGATAAAATCGGAAAAAATCGGAAAAAATCGGAAAAAAAATTCGGAAAAAATCGGAAAAAAAATTCGGAAAAAATCGGAAAAAATCGGAAAAAAAATTCTGAAAAAATCGGAAAAAATTGGTAAAAATCGGGAAAAAATCGGGAAAAAAATCGGAGAAAATCGGAAAAAATCGGAAAAAAAATCGGAAAAAATCGGAAAAAAAATCGGAAAAAATCGGGAAAAATCGGAAAAAAATCGGGAAAAAAATCGGAGAAAATCGGAAAAAAAATCGGAAAAAATCGGAAAAAAAATCGGAAAAAATCGGAAAAAATCGGGAAAAAAATCGGAAAAAATCGGAAAAAAAATCGGAAAAAATCGGGAAAAAAAAAATCGGAAAAAAATCGGAAAAAAATCGGAGAAAATCGGGAAAAATCGGGAAAAAAATCGGAAAAATCGGAAAAATCGGAAAAAAAATCGGAAAAAATCGGAAAAAAATCGAGAAAAGAAAATCGGGAAAAATCGGGAAAAAAATCGGGAAAAAAATCGGAGAAAATCGGAAAAATCGGGAAAAATCGGAAAAAAATCGGGAAAAAAATCGGAAAAAATCGGAAAAAAATCGGGAAAAAATCGGAGAAAATCGGAAAAAAAATCGGAAAAATTCGGGAAAAATCGGAAAAAAAATCGGAAAAAATCGGGAAAAAATCGGGAAAAAAATCGGAGAAAATCGGGAAAAATCGGAAAAAAATCGGGAAAAAAATCGGAGAAAATCGGGAAAAATTTGAAAAAAATCGGGAAAAAAATCGGAGAAAATCGGAAAAAAAATTCGGAAAAAATCGGGAAAAATCGGAGAAAATCGGGAAAAATCGGAAAAAAATCGGGAAAAAAATCGGAGAAAATCGGAAAAAAAAATCGGAAAAAATCGGGAAAAATCGGAAAAAATCGGAAAAATCGGGAAAAAAATCGGGAAAAAAATCGGGAAAAAAATCGGAGAAAATCGGGAAAAATCGGGAAAAATCGGAAAAAAATCGGGAAAAAAATCGGAGAAAATCGGAAAAAAAATCGGAAAAAATCGGGAAAAATCGGAAAAAAAATCGGAAAAAATCGGGAAAAAAATCGGAGAAAATCGGGAAAAATCGGGAAAAAAATCGGGAAAAAAATCGGAGAAAATCGGAAAAAAAATCGGAAAAAAATCGGGAAAAAAATCGGAAAAAACGGGAAAAATCGGAAAAATCGGAAAAAAATCGGGAAAAAAATCGGAAAAATCGGAAAAAAATCGGGAAAAAAATCGGAGAAAATCGGAAAAAAAAATCGGAAAAATCGGGAAAAATCGGAAAAAAAATCGGAAAAAATCGGAAAAAATCGGGAAAAAAATCGGAGAAAATCGGGAAAAATTGGAAAAAAATCGGGAAAAAAATCGGAGAAAATCGGAAAAAAAATTCGGAAAAAATCGGGAAAAATCGGAAAAAAAATTCGGAAAAAATCGGGAAAAATCGGAAAAAAAATCGGAAAAAATCGGAAAAAAAATCGGAAAAAATCGGTAAAAAATCGGGAAAAAAATCGGAAAAAATCGGGAAAAATCGGAAAAAAATCGGGAAAAAAATCGGAGAAAATCGGGAAAAAATTTCGGGAAAAATCGGAGAAAATCGGGAAAAATCGGAAAAAAATCGGGAAAAAAATCGGAGAAAATCGGGAAAAATTGGAAAAAAATCGGAAAAAAAATCGGAAAAAATCGGGAAAAAATCGGGAAAAAAATCGGAGAAAATCGGGAAAAATCGGGAAAAATCGGAAAAAAATCGGGAAAAAAATCGGAGAAAATCGGAAAAAAAATCGGAAAAAATCGGGAAAAATCGGAGAAAATCGGGAAAAATCGGAAAAAAATCGGGAAAAAAATCGGAGAAAATCGGGAAAAATTGGAAAAAAATCGGAAAAAAAATCGGAAAAAATCGGGAAAAAATCGGGAAAAAAATCGGAAAAAATCGGGAAAAATCGGAAAAATCGGAAAAAAATCGGGAAAAAAATCGGAGAAAATCGGAAAAAAAAATCGGAAAAAATCGGGAAAAATCGGAAAAAAAATCGGAAAAAATCGGAGAAAATCGGGAAAAATCGGAAAAAAATCGGGAAAAAAATCGGAGAAAATCGGGAAAAATCGGAAAAAAATCGGGAAAAAAATCGGAAAAAATCGGAAAAAAAATCGGAAAAAATCGGGAAAAAAAATCGGAGAAAATCGGGAAAAATCGGAAAAAAATCGGGAAAAAAATCGGAGAAAATCGGGAAAAATCGGAAAAAAATCGGGAAAAAAATCGGAAAAAATCGGAAAAAAAAATCGGAAAAATTCGGGAAAAATCGGAAAAAATCGGGAAAAATCGGAAAAAAAAAAATCGGGAAAAAAATCGGAAAAATCGGGAAAAATCGGGAAAAATCGGAAAAAAATCGGGAAAAAAATCGGAGAAAATCGGAAAAAAAAATCGGAAAAAATCGGGAAAAATCGGAAAAAAAATCGGAAAAAATCGGGAAAAAAATCGGAGAAAATCGGGAAAAATCGGAAAAAAATCGGGAAAAAAATCGGAAAAAATCGGGAAAAATCGGGAAAAAAATCGGAAAAAAATCGGAAAAATCGGAAAAATCGGGAAAAATCGGAAAAAAATCGGGAAAAAAATCGGAGAAAATCGGAAAAAAATCGGGAAAAAAATCGGAGAAAATCGGAAAAAAAAATCGGAAAAATTCGGGAAAAATCGGAAAAAAAATCGGAAAAAATCGGGAAAAAATCGGGAAAAAAATCGGAGAAAATCGGGAAAAATTGGACAAAAATCGGGAAAAAAATCGGAGAAAATCGGAAAAAAAATTCGGAAAAAATCGGGAAAAATCGGAAAAAAAATTCGGAAAAAATCGGAAAAAATCGGAAAAAAAAAAAAAATCGGAAAAAATCGGGAAAAAATCGGGAAAAAATCGGAGAAAATCGGGAAAAATCGGGAAAAATCGGAAAAAAAATTCGGAAAAATTCGGGAAAAATCGGAAAAAAAATCGGAAAAAATCGGAAAAAAAATCGGAAAAAATCGGTAAAAAATCGGGAAAAAAATCGGAAAAAATCGGGAAAAATCGGAAAAAAATCGGGAAAAAAATCGGAGAAAATCGGGAAAAAATTTCGGGAAAAATCGGAGAAAATCGGGAAAAATCGGAAAAAAATCGGGAAAAAAATCGGAGAAAATCGGGAAAAATTGGAAAAAAATCGGAAAAAAAATCGGAAAAAATCGGGAAAAAATCGGGAAAAAAATCGGAGAAAATCGGGAAAAATCGGAAAAATCGGAAAAAAATCGGGAAAAAAATCGGAAAAATCGGAAAAAAAATTCGGAAAAAATCGGAAAAAAAATCGGAAAAAATCGGGAAAAATTCCGGAAAAAAATCGGTGAAAATCGGGAAAAAAACGGGAAAAATTGGAAAAAAATCGGAAAAAAAATCGGAAAAAATCGGGAAAAAATCGGGAAAAAAATCGGAGAAAATCGGGAAAAATCGGGAAAAATCGGAAAAAAATCGGGAAAAAAATCGGAGAAAATCGGAAAAAAAAATCGGAAAAATTCGGGAAAAATCGGAAAAAAAATCGGAAAAAATCGGAGAAAATCGGGAAAAATCGGAAAAAAATCGGGAAAAAAATCGGAGAAAATCGGGAAAAATTGGAAAAAAATCGGGAAAAAAATCGGAGAAAATCGGAAAAAAAATTCGGAAAAAATCGGGAAAAATCGGAGAAAATCGGGAAAAATCGGAAAAAAATCGGGAAAAAAATCGGAGAAAATCGGGAAAAATTGGACAAAAATCGGGAAAAAAATCGGAGAAAATCGGAAAAAAAATTCGGAAAAAATCGGGAAAAATCGGAAAAAAAATTCGGAAAAAATCGGAAAAAATCGGAAAAAAAATCGGAAAAAAATCGGGAAAAAATCGGGAAAAAATCGGAGAAAATCGGGAAAAATCGGGAAAAATCGGAAAAAAAATCGGAAAAAATCGGAAAAAAAATCGGAAAAAAAATCGAAAAAAAAAAAAATCGGAAAAAATCGGAAAAAAAATCGGAAAAAATCGGAAAAAATCGGAAAAAAATCGGAAAAAATCGGGAAAAAAAAAATCGGAAAAAAATCGGGAAAAAAATCGGAAAAAATCGGGAAAAAATCGGGAAAAAATCGGAAAAAATCGGGAAAAAATCGGGAAAAATCGGAAAAAAATCGGGAAAAAAATCGGAGAAAATCGGGAAAAAATCGGGAAAAATCGGAAAAAATCGGGAAAAAAATCGGAGAAAATCGGGAAAAATCGGAAAAAAATCGGGAAAAAAATCGGAGAAAATCGGGAAAAATTGGAAAAAAATCGGGAAAAAAATCTCAGAAAATCGGAAAAAAAATCAGAAAAAATCGGTTAAAAATCGGGAAAAAAATCGGAAAAAATCGGGAAAAATCGGAAAAAAATCGGGAAAAAAATCGGAGAAAATCGATAAAAAAATCGGAAAAAATCGGGAAAAAATCGGGAAAAAAATCGGAGAAAATCGGGAAAAAAATCGGAAAAAATCGGGAAAAATCGGAAAAAAATTTCGGAAAAATTCGGGAAAAATCGGAAAAAAAATCGGAAAAAATCGGAAAAAAAATCGGAAAAAATCGGAAAAAATCGGGAAAAAAATCGGAGAAAATCGGGAAAAATCGGAAAAAAATCGGAAAAAAATCGGAGAAAATCGGGAAAAAATCGGGAAAAATCGGAAAAAATCGGAAAAAAAAAATCGGGAAAAATCGGAAAAAAATCGGGAAAAAAATCGGAGAAAATCTGAAAAAAAATTCGGAAAAAATCGGGAAAAATCGGAAAAAAATTCGGAAAAAATCGGAAAAAAAATCGGAAAAAATCGGAAAAAAATACGGAAGAAATCGGAAAAAAAATTCGGAAAAAATCGGAAAAAATCGGAAAAAAAATTCGGAAAAAATCAGAAAAAAAATCGGAAGAAATCGGAAAAAAAATTCGGAAAAAATCGGGAAAAATCGGGAAAAATCGGAAAAAAATCGGGAAAGAAATCGGAGAAAATCGGAAAAAAAAATCGGAAAAAATCGGAAAAATCGGAAAAAAAATTCGGAAAAATTCGGGAAAAATCGGAAAAAAAATCGGAGAAAATCGGAAAAAAAATCGGAAAAAATCGGGAAAAAATCGGGAAAAAAATCGGAGAAAATCGGGAAAAATCGGAAAAAAATCGGGAAAAAAATCGGAGAAAATCGGGAAAAAATCGGGAAAAATCGGAAAAAATCGGAAAAAAAAAACGGGAAAAATCGGAAAAAAATCGGGAAAAAAATCGGGAAAAATCGGAAAAAAATTCGGAAAAAATCGGAAAAAAAATTCGGAAAAAATCGGGAAAAAATCGGGAAAAAAATCGGAGAAAATCGGGAAAAATCGGGAAAAATCGGAAAAAAATCGGGAAAAAAATCGGAGAAAATCGGAAAAAAAAATCGGAAAAATTCGGGAAAAATCGGAAAAAAAATCGGAAAAAATCGGAGAAAATCGGGAAAAATCGGAAAAAAATCGGGAAAAAAATCGGAGAAAATCGGGAAAAATTGGAAAAAAATCGGGAAAAAAATCGGAGAAAATCGGAAAAAAAATTCGGAAAAAATCGGGAAAAATCGGAGAAAATCGGGAAAAATCGGAAAAAAATCGGGAAAAAAATCGGAGAAAATCGGGAAAAATCGGAAAAAAATCGGGAAAAAAATCGGAGGAAATCGGAAAAAAAAATCGGAAAAATTCGGGAAAAATCGGAAAAAATCGGGAAAAATCAGGAAAAAAATCGGGAAAAAAATCGGAGAAAATCGGGAAAAATCGGGAAAAATCGGAAAAAAATCGGGAAAAAAATCGGAGAAAATCGGAAAAAAAAATCGGAAAAATTCGGGAAAAATCGGAAAAAAAATCGGAAAAAATCGGGAAAAAAATCGGAGAAAATCGGGAAAAATCGGGAAAAAAATCGGGAAAAAAATCGGAGAAAATCGGGAAAAATCGGGAAAAAAATCGGGAAAAAAATCGGAGAAATACGGGAAAAATCGGGAAAAATCGGAAAAAAATCGGGAAAAAAATCGGAGAAAATCGGAAAAAAATCGGGAAAAAAATCGGAGAAAATCGGAAAAAAAAATCGGAAAAATTCGGGAAAAATCGGAAAAAAAATCGGAAAAAATCGGGAAAAAATCGGGAAAAAAATCGGAGAAAATCGGGAAAAATTGGACAAAAATCGGGAAAAAAATCGGAGAAAATCGGAAAAAAAATTCGGAAAAAATCGGGAAAAATCGGAAAAAAAATCGGAAAAAATCGGAAAAAATCGGAAAAAAAATCGGAAAAAATCGGGAAAAAATCGGGAAAAAATCGGAGAAAATCGGGAAAAATCGGGAAAAATCGGAAAAAAAATTCGGAAAAATTCGGGAAAAATCGGAAAAAAAATCGGAAAAAATCGGAAAAAAAATCGGAAAAAATCGGTAAAAAATCGGGAAAAAAATCGGAAAAAATCGGGAAAAATCGGAAAAAAATCGGGAAAAAAATCGGAGAAAATCGGGAAAAAATTTCGGGAAAAATCGGAGAAAATCGGGAAAAATCGGAAAAAAATCGGGAAAAAAATCGGAGAAAATCGGGAAAAATTGGAAAAAAATCGGAAAAAAAATCGGAAAAAATCGGGAAAAAATCGGGAAAAAAATCGGAGAAAATCGGGAAAAATCGGGAAAAATCGGAAAAAAATCGGGAAAAAAATCGGAGAAAATCGGAAAAAAAATTCGGAAAAAATCGGGAAAAATCTGAGAAAATCGGGAAAAATCGGAAAAAAATCGGGAAAAAAATCGGAGAAAATCGGGAAAAATTGGAAAAAAATCGGAAAAAAAATCGGAAAAAATCGGGAAAAAATCGGGAAAAAAATCGGAGAAAATCGGGAAAAATCGGGAAAAATCGGAAAAAAATCGGGAAAAAAATCGGAGAAAATCGGAAAAAAAAATCGGAAAAATTCGGGAAAAATCGGAAAAAAAATCGGAAAAAATCGGAGAAAATCGGGAAAAATCGGAAAAAAATCGGGAAAAAAATCGGAGAAAATCGGGAAAAATTGGAAAAAAATCGGGAAAAAAATCGGAGAAAATCGGAAAAAAAATTCGGAAAAAATCGGGAAAAATCGGAGAAAATCGGGAAAAATCGGAAAAAATCGGGAAAAAAATCGGAGAAAATCGGGAAAAATTGGACAAAAATCGGGAAAAAAATCGGAGAAAATCGGAAAAAAAATTCGGAAAAAATCGGGAAAAATCGGAAAAAATCGGGAAAAAATCGGGAAAAAATCGGAGAAAATCGGAAAAAAAATCGGAAAAATTCGGGAAAAATCGGAAAAAAAATCGGAAAAAATCGGGAAAAAAATCGGAGAAAATCGGGAAAAATCGGGAAAAAAATCGGGAAAAAAATCGGAGAAAATCGGGAAAAATCGGGAAAAAAATCGGGAAAAAAATCGGAGAAATACGGGAAAAATCGGGAAAAATCGGAAAAAAATCGGGAAAAAAATCGGAGAAAATCGGAAAAAAATCGGGAAAAAAATCGGAGAAAATCGGAAAAAAAAATCGGAAAAATTCGGGAAAAATCGGAAAAAAAATCGGAAAAAATCGGGAAAAAATCGGGAAAAAAATCGGAGAAAATCGGGAAAAATTGGACAAAAATCGGGAAAAAAATCGGAGAAAATCGGAAAAAAAATTCGGAAAAAATCGGGAAAAATCGGAAAAAAAATTCGGAAAAAATCGGGAAAAATCGGAAAAAAAATCGGAAAAAATCGGAAAAAAAATCGGAAAAAATCGGTAAAAAATCGGGAAAAAAATCGGAAAAAATCGGGAAAAATCGGAAAAAAATCGGGAAAAAAATCGGAGAAAATCGGGAAAAAATCGGGAAAAAATCGGAGAAAATCGGGAAAAATAGGGAAAAAATCGGAAAAAAATCGGAAAAAATCGGGAAAAATTGGAAAAAAATCGGAAAAAAAATCGGAAAAAATCGGGAAAAAATCGGGAAAAAAATCGGAGAAAATCGGGAAAAATCGGGAAAAATCGGAAAAAAATCGGGAAAAAAATCGGAGAAAATCGGAAAAAAAATTCGGAAAAAATCGGGAAAAATCTGAGAAAATCGGGAAAAATCGGAAAAAAATCGGGAAAAAAATCGGAGAAAATCGGGAAAAATTGGAAAAAAATCGGAAAAAAAATCGGAAAAAATCGGGAAAAAATCGGGAAAAAAATCGGAGAAAATCGGGAAAAATCGGGAAAAATCGGAAAAAAATCGGGAAAAAAATCGGAGAAAATCGGAAAAAAAAATCGGAAAAATTCGGGAAAAATCGGAAAAAAAATCGGAAAAAATCGGAGAAAATCGGGAAAAATCGGAAAAAAATCGGGAAAAAAATCGGAGAAAATCGGGAAAAATTGGAAAAAAATCGGGAAAAAAATCGGAGAAAATCGGAAAAAAAATTCGGAAAAAATCGGGAAAAATCGGAGAAAATCGGGAAAAATCGGAAAAAAATCGGGAAAAAAATCGGAGAAAATCGGGAAAAATCGGAAAAAAATCGGGAAAAAAATCGGAGGAAATCGGAAAAAAAAATCGGAAAAATTCGGGAAAAATCGGAAAAAATCGGGAAAAATCGGGAAAAAAATCGGGAAAAAAATCGGAGAAAATCGGGAAAAATCGGGAAAAATCGGAAAAAAATCGGGAAAAAAATCGGAGAAAATCGGAAAAAAAATCGGAAAAATTCGGGAAAAATCGGAAAAAAAATCGGAAAAAATCGGGAAAAAAATCGGAGAAAATCGGGAAAAATCGGGAAAAAAATCGGGAAAAAAATCGGAGAAAATCGGGAAAAATCGGGAAAAAAATCGGGAAAAAAATCGGAGAAATACGGGAAAAATCGGGAAAAATCGGAAAAAAATCGGGAAAAAAATCGGAGAAAATCGGAAAAAAATCGGGAAAAAAATCGGAGAAAATCGGAAAAAAAAATCGGAAAAATTCGGGAAAAATCGGAAAAAAAATCGGAAAAAATCGGGAAAAAATCGGGAAAAAAATCGGAGAAAATCGGGAAAAATCGGAAAAAATCGGGAAAAAAATCGGAGAAAATCGGAAAAAAAAATCGGAAAAAATCGGGGAATCGGAAAAAATCGGAAAAAAAATCGGAAAAAATCGGAAAAAATCGGGAAAAAAAATCGGAGAAAATCGGGAAAAATCGGAAAAAAAAAAATCGGGGAAAAAATCGGAAAAAAAAAAAAAAAATCGGAAAAAATCGGAAAAAAAATCGGAAAAATCGGAAAAATCGGAAAAAATCGGAAAAAAATCGGAAAAAAAAAAATCGGAAAAAAAAAAATCGGGAAAAAAAAAATCGGAAAAAAAAAAAAATCGGGAAAAAAATCGGAAAAATTCGGAAAAAAATCGGAAAAAATCGGGGAAAAAATCGGAAAAAAAAATCGGGGAAAAAAATCGGAAAAAAAAAAAAAAATCGGAAAAAATCGGAAAAAAATCGGAAAAAAATCGGGGGAAAAAAATCGGAGAAAAAAAATCGGGGAAAAATCGGAGAAAATCGGGAAAAATCGGAAAAAAATCGGGGGAAAAATCGGGAAAAATTGGAAAAAAATCGGAAAAAAAATCGGAAAAAATCGGGAAAAAATCGGGAAAAAAATCGGAGAAAATCGGGAAAAATCGGGAAAAATCGGAAAAAAATCGGGAAAAAAATCGGAGAAAATCGGAAAAAAAATTCGGAAAAAATCGGGAAAAATCTGAGAAAATCGGGAAAAATCGGAAAAAAATCGGGAAAAAAATCGGAGAAAATCGGGAAAAATTGGAAAAAAATCGGAAAAAAAATCGGAAAAAATCGGGAAAAAATCGGGAAAAAAATCGGAGAAAATCGGGAAAAATCGGGAAAAATCGGAAAAAAATCGGGAAAAAAATCGGAGAAAATCGGAAAAAAAAATCGGAAAAATTCGGGAAAAATCGGAAAAAAAATCGGAAAAAATCGGAGAAAATCGGGAAAAATCGGAAAAAAATCGGGAAAAAAATCGGAGAAAATCGGGAAAAATTGGAAAAAAATCGGGAAAAAAATCGGAGAAAATCGGAAAAAAAATTCGGAAAAAATCGGGAAAAATCGGAGAAAATCGGGAAAAATCGGAAAAAAATCGGGAAAAAAATCGGAGAAAATCGGGAAAAATTGGACAAAAATCGGGAAAAAAATCGGAGAAAATCGGAAAAAAAAAATCGGAAAAAATCGGGAAAAAATCGGAAAAAAAATCGGAAAAAATCGGAAAAAATCGGAAAAAAAATCGGAAAAAAATCGGGAAAAAATCGGGAAAAAATCGGAGAAAATCGGGAAAAATCGGGAAAAATCGGAAAAAAAATTCGGAAAAATTCGGGAAAAATCGGAAAAAAAATCGGAAAAAATCGGAAAAAAAATCGGAAAAAATCGGTAAAAAATCGGGAAAAAAATCGGAAAAAATCGGAAAAAATCGGAAAAAATCGGGGAAAAAATCGGAAAAAAATCGGGAAAAAAATCGGAGAAAATCGGGAAAAAATCGGGAAAAATCGGAAAAAATCGGGAAAAAAATCGGAGAAAATCGGGAAAAATCGGAAAAAAATCGGGAAAAAAATCGGAAAAAATCGGAAAAATGGAAAAAAAAAAAATCGGGAAAAAAATCTCAGAAAATCGGAAAAAAAATCAGAAAAAATCGGTTAAAAATCGGGAAAAAAATCGGAGAAAATCGGGAAAAATCGGAAAAAAATCGGGAAAAAAATCGGAGAAAATCGATAAAAAAATCGGAAAAAATCGGGAAAAAATCGGGAAAAAAATCGGAGAAAATCGGGAAAAAAAATCGGAAAAAAATCGGGGAAAAATCGGAAAAAAATTTCGGAAAAATTCGGGAAAAATCGGAAAAAAAATCGGAAAAAATCGGAAAAAAAATCGGAAAAAATCGGGAAAAAATCGGGAAAAAAATCGGAGAAAATCGGGAAAAATCGGAAAAAAATCGGGAAAAAAATCGGAAAAAATCGGAAAAAAAATCGGAAAAAAATCGGGAAAAAATCGGAAAAAATCGGGAAAAATCGGAAAAAATCGGAAAAAAAAACGGGAAAAATCGGAAAAAAATCGGGAAAAAAATCGGAGAAAATCGGAAAAAAAATTCGGAAAAAATCGGGAAAAATCGGAAAAAAATTCGGAAAAAATCGGAAAAAAAATTCGGAAAAAATCGGAAAAAAATACGGAAAAATCGGAAAAAAAATTCGGAAAAAATCGGAAAAAATCGGAAAAAAAATTCGGAAAAAATCAGAAAAAAAATCGGAAAAATCGGAAAAAAAATCGGAAAAAATCGGGAAAAATCGGGAAAAATCGGAAAAAAATCGGGAAAAAAATCGGAGAAAATCGGAAAAAAAAATCGGAAAAAATCGGAAAAATCGGAAAAAAAATTCGGAAAAATCGGGAAAAATCGGAAAAAAAATCGGAAAAAATCGGAAAAAAAATCGGAAAAAATCGGGAAAAAATCGGGAAAAAAATCGGAGAAAATCGGGAAAAATCGGAAAAAAATCGGGAAAAAAATCGGAGAAAATCGGGAAAAAATCGGGAAAAATCGGAAAAAATCGGAAAAAAAAAACGGGAAAAATCGGAAAAAAATCGGGAAAAAAATCGGGAAAAATCGGAAAAAAATTCGGAAAAAATCGGAAAAAAAATTCGGAAAAAATCGGGAAAAAATCGGGAAAAAAATCGGAGAAAATCGGGAAAAATCGGGAAAAATCGGAAAAAAATCGGGAAAAAAATCGGAGAAAATCGGAAAAAAAAATCGGAAAAATTCGGGAAAAATCGGAAAAAAAATCGGAAAAAATCGGAGAAAATCGGGAAAAATCGGAAAAAAATCGGGAAAAAAATCGGAGAAAATCGGGAAAAATTGGAAAAAAATCGGGAAAAAAATCGGAGAAAATCGGAAAAAAAATTCGGAAAAAATCGGGAAAAATCGGAGAAAATCGGGAAAAATCGGAAAAAAATCGGGAAAAAAATCGGAGAAAATCGGGAAAAATTGGACAAAAATCGGGAAAAAAATCGGAGAAAATCGGAAAAAAAATCGGAAAAAATCGGGAAAAATCGGAAAAAAAATCGGAAAAAATCGGAAAAAATCGGAAAAAAAATCGGAAAAAAATCGGGAAAAAATCGGGAAAAAATCGGGATCGGGAAAAATCGGGAAAAATCGGGAAAAATCGGAAAAAAAATCGGAAAAAATCGGAAAAAAAATCGGAAAAAATCGGTAAAAAATCGGGAAAAAAATCGGAAAAAATCGGGAAAAATCGGAAAAAAATCGGGAAAAAAATCGGAGAAAATCGGGAAAAAATCGGGAAAAAATCGGAAAAAATCGGGAAAAAATCGGGAAAAATCGGAAAAAAATCGGGAAAAAAATCGGAGAAAATCGGGAAAAAATCGGGAAAAATCGGAAAAAATCGGGAAAAAAATCGGAGAAAATCGGGAAAAATCGGAAAAAAATCGGGAAAAAAATCGGAGAAAATCGGGAAAAATTGGAAAAAAATCGGGAAAAAAATCTCAGAAAATCGGAAAAAAAATCAGAAAAAATCGGTTAAAAATCGGGAAAAAAATCGGAGAAAATCGGGAAAAATCGGAAAAAAATCGGGAAAAAAATCGGAGAAAATCGATAAAAAAATCGGAAAAAATCGGGAAAAAATCGGGAAAAAAATCGGAGAAAATCGGGAAAAAAATTCGGAAAAAATCGGGAAAAATCGGAAAAAAATTTCGGAAAAATTCGGGAAAAATCGGAAAAAAAATCGGAAAAAATCGGAAAAAAAATCGGAAAAAATCGGGAAAAAATCGGGAAAAAAATCGGAGAAAATCGGGAAAAATCGGAAAAAAATCGGGAAAAAAATCGGAGAAAATCGGGAAAAAATCGGGAAAAATCGGAAAAAATCGGAAAAAAAAACGGGAAAAATCGGAAAAAAATCGGGAAAAAAATCGGAGAAAATCTGAAAAAAAATTCGGAAAAAATCGGGAAAAATCGGAAAAAAATTCGGAAAAAATCGGAAAAAAAATTCGGAAAAAATCGGAAAAAAATACGGAAGAAATCGGAAAAAAAATTCGGAAAAAATCGGAAAAAATCGGAAAAAAAATTCGGAAAAAATCAGAAAAAAAATCGGAAGAAATCGGAAAAAAAATTCGGAAAAAATCGGGAAAAATCGGGAAAAATCGGAAAAAAATCGGGAAAGAAATCGGAGAAAATCGGAAAAAAAAATCGGAAAAAATCGGAAAAATCGGAAAAAAAATTCGGAAAAATTCGGGAAAAATCGGAAAAAAAATCGGAGAAAATCGGAAAAAAAATCGGAAAAAATCGGGAAAAAATCGGGAAAAAAATCGGAGAAAATCGGGAAAAATCGGAAAAAAATCGGGAAAAAAATCGGAGAAAATCGGGAAAAAATCGGGAAAAATCGGAAAAAATCGGAAAAAAAAAACGGGAAAAATCGGAAAAAAATCGGGAAAAAAATCGGGAAAAATCGGAAAAAAATTCGGAAAAAATCGGAAAAAAAATTCGGAAAAAATCGGAAAAAAATACGGAAGAAATCGGAAAAAAATTTCGGAAAAAATCGGAAAAAATCGGAAAAAAAATTCGGAAAAAATCAGAAAAAAAATCGGAAGAAATCGGAAAAAAAATTCGGAAAAAATCGGGAAAAATCGGGAAAAATCGGAAAAAAATCGGGAAAAAAATCGGAGAAAATCGGAAAAAAAAATCGGAAAAAATCGGAAAAAATCGGAAAAAAAATCGGAGAAAATCGGGAAAATCGGAAAAAAAATTCGGAAAAATTCGGAAAAAATCGGAAAAAAAATTCGGAAAAAATCGGGAAAAATCGGAAAAAAAATCGGAAAAAATCGGGAAAAATCGGAAAAAAATCGGGAAAAAAATCGGAGAAAATCGGAAAAGAAATTCGGAAAAAATCGGAAAAAAAATTCGGAAAAAATCGGAAAAAATCGGAAAAAATCGGAAAAAAATCGGAGAAAATCGGGAAAATCGGAAAAAAAATTCGGAAAAAATCGGAAAAAATCGGAAAAAAAAATCGGAAAAAATCGGAAAAAATCGGGAAAAAAATCGGAAAAAAACGGAAAAAATCGGAAAAAAATTCGGAAAAATCGGAAAAAATCGGAAAAAAAATTCGGAAAAAATCGGGAAAAAAATCGGAGAAAATCGGAAAAAAAATCGGAAAAAATCGAAAAAAATCGGAAAAAATCGGGAAAAAATCGGGAAAAAAATCGGAAAAAAACGGAAAAAATCGGAAAAAAATTCGGAAAAATCGGAAAAAATCGGAAAAAAAAATCGGAAAAAAAAATCGGAAAAATTCGGTAAAAATCGGAAAAAAAATCGGAAAAAATCGGAAAAAAATTCGGAAAAATCGGAAAAAATCGGAAAAAAAATTCGGAAAAAATCGGGAAAAATCGGAAAAAAAAATCGGAAAAAATCGGAAAAAATCGGAAAAAAAAATCGGGAAAAATCGGGAAAAAAAATCGGAAAAAATCGGAAAAAAAATTCGGAAAAAATCGGAAAAAATCGGAAAAAAATCGGGAAAAAAATCGGAGAAAATCGGAAAAAAAATTCGGAAAAAATCGGGAAAAATCGGAAAAAAAATTCGGAAAAATTCGGGAAAAAATCGGAGAAAATCGGAAAAAAAATTCGGGAAAAATCGGAAAAAAAATTCGGAAAAAATCGGAAAAAATCGGAAAAAAAATCTGAAAAAATCGGGAAAAAATCGGGAAAAAAATTCTGAAAAAATCGGGAATAATCGGAAAAAAAAATCGGAAAAATTCGGGAAAAATCGGGAAAAAATCGGAGAAAATCGGAAAAAAAATTCGGGAAAAATAGGAAAAAAAATTCGGAAAAAATCGGAAAAAATCGGAAAAAAAATCTGAAAAAATCGGGAAAAAATCGGGAAAAAAATTCGGAAAAAATCGGGAATAATCGGAAAAAAAAATCGGAAAAATTCGGGAAAAATCGGGAATAATCGGAAAAAAAAATCGGAAAAAAAATCGGAAAAAATCGGGAAAAAATCGGGAAAAAAATCGGAGAAAATCGGGAAAAATCTGAAAAAAATCGGGAAAAAAATCGGAGAAAATCGGGAAAAATCGGAAAAAAAATCAGGAAAAAATCGGGAAAAAAATCGGAGAAAATCGGGAAAAATCGGGAAAAAAATCTGAGAATATCGGAAAAAAAATCGGAAAAAATCGGAAAAAAAATTCGGAAAAAATCGGAAAAAATCGGAAAAAATATTCGGAAAAAATTGGGAAAAAATCGGAAAAAAAATTCGGATAAAATCGGAAAAAATCGGGAAAAAAATCGGAAAAAATCGGAAAAAAAATTCGGAAAAATTCGGAAAAAATCGGAAAAAAAATTCGGAAAAAATCGGAAAAAATTGGTAAAAATCGGGAAAAAATCGGGAAAAAAATTCGGAAAAAATCGGGAAAAATCGGAAAAAAAAATCGGAAAAATTCGGGAAAAATCGGGAATAATCGGAAAAAAAAATCGGAAAAAAAATCGGAAAAAATCGGTAAAAATCGGGAAAAAAATCGGAGAAAATCGGGAAAAAATCGGGAAAAATCGGGAAAAATCGGAAAAAAAATCGGAAAAAATCGGAAAAAATCGGGAAAAAATCGGAAAAAAAAATCGGAAAAAATCGAAAAAAATCGGAAAAAAAAATCGAAAAAAATCGGAAAAAATCGGAAAAAATCGGAAAAAAAATTCGGAAAAAATCGGAAAAAAATCGGAAAAAATCGGAAAAAAAATTCGGAAAAATCGGAAAAAATCGGAAAAAAAATCGGAAAAATTCGGAAAAAAAATCGGAAAAAAACGGAAAAAATCGGAAAAAAAAAAATCGGATCGGAAAAATCGGAAAAAAAATCGGAAAAAAAAAAATCGGAAAAAAATCGGAGAAAATCGGAAAAAATCGGAAAAAAATCGGAAAAAAATCGGAAAAAAAATCGGAAAAAAACGGAAAAAATCGGAAAAAAATTCGGAAAAATCGGAAAAAATCGGAAAAAAAATCGGAGAAAATCGGGAAAAATCGGAAAAAAATCGGGAAAAAAATCTCAGAAAATCGGAAAAAAAAATCGGAAAAAATCGGGAAAAATCGGAAAAAAAATCGGAAAAAATCGGGAAAAATCGGAAAAAAAATCGGAAAAAATCGGAAAAAAATTTCGGAAAAAATCGGAAAAAAATTTCGGAAAAAATCGGGAAAAATCGGAAAAAAAATCGGAAAAAATCGGGAAAAATCGGAAAAAAATCGGGAAAAAAATCAAAGAAAATCGGGAAAGATCGGAAAAAAAATCGGAAAAAATCGGGAAAAAATCGGGAAAAAAATCGGAGAAAATCGGGAAAAATCGGAAAAAAATCGGGATAAAATCGGAGAAAATCGGAAAAAAAATTCGGAAAAAATCGGAAAAAATCGGAAAAAAAAATCGGAAAAATTCGGGAAAAATCGGAAAAAAAATCGGAAAAAATCGGAAAAAAAATCGGAAAAAATCGGGAAAAAATCGGGAAAAAAATCGGAGAAAATCGGAAAAAAAATTCGGAAAAAATCGGGAAAAATCGGAAAAAAATCGGAAAAAATCGGGAAAAATCGAGAAAAAATCGGGAAAAAAATCGGAGAAAATCGGGAAAAATCGGGAAAAAAATCGGAGAATATCGGAAAAAAAAATCGGAAAAAATCGGGAAAAATCGGAAAAAAAATCGGAAAAAATCGGAAAAAAACGGGAAAAAATCGGGAAAAAAATCGGAGAAAATCGGGAAAAATCGGGAAATATCGGAAAAAAATCGGGGAAAAAATCGGAGAAAATCGGAAAAAAAATTCGGAAAAATTCGGGAAAAATCGGAAAAAAAATCGGAAAAAATCGGAAAAAAATCGGAAAAAATCGGGAGAAAAATCGGAAAAAAATCGGGAAAAAAATCTGAGAAAATCGGGAAAAATCGGAAAAAAATCGGGAAAAAAATCTCAGAAAATCGGAAAAAAAATCGGAAACAATCGGGAAAAAATCGGGAAAAAAATCGGAGAAAATCGGGAAAAATCGGAAAAAAATCGGGAAAAAAATAGGAGAAAATCGGAAAAAAAATTCGGAAAAAATCGGGAAAAATCGGGAAAAAAATCGGAGAAAATCGGGAAAAATCGGAAAAAAATTGGGAAAAAAATAGGAGAAAATCGGAAAAAAAATTCGGAAAAAATCGGAAAAAATCGGAAAAAAAATCGGAAAAAATCGGGAAAAAATCGGGAAAAAAATCGGAGAAAATCGGGAAAAAATCGGGAAAAAAATCGGAGAAAATCGGGAAAAAAATTCGGAAAAAATCGGGAAAAATCGGAAAAAAAATTCGGAAAAATTCGGGAAAAATCGGAAAAAATCGGGAAAAAAATCGGAGAAAATAGGAAAAAAAATTCGGAAAAAATCGGGAAAAATCGGAAAAAAAAATCGGAAAAATTCGTGAAAAATCGGAAAAAAAATCGGAAAAAATCGGGAAAAAAATCGGAGAAAATAGGAAAAAATCGGGAAAAAATTCGGAAAAAATCGGAAAAAATCGGAAAAAATCGGAAAAAAAATGCGGAAAAAATCGGGAAAAATCGGAAAAAAATCGGGAAAAAAATCGGAGAAAATAGGAAAAAATCGGAAAAAAATCCGGAAAAAATCGGAAAAAAAATTCGGAAAAAAACGGAAAAAAATCGGGAAAAAAATCGGAGAAAATCCGGAAAAATCGGAAAAAAATCGGGAAAAAAATAGGAGAAAATCTGAAAAAAAATTCGGAAAAAATCGGGAAAAATCGGAAAAAAATCGGAGAAAATCGGGAAAAAAAATCGGAAAAAATCGGAAAAAATCGGGAAAAAAATCGGAAAAAATCGGGAAAAAATCGGGAAAAAAATCGGAAAAAATCGGAAAAAATCGGGAAAAAATCGGGAAAAAAATCGGAGAAAATCGGGAAAAATCGGGAAAAATCGGAAAAAAATCGGGAAAAAAATCGGAGAAAATAGGAAAAAATCGGAAAAAAATCGGGAAAAAATTCGGAAAAAATCGGAAAAAATCGGAAAAAAAATGCGGAAAAAATCGGGAAAAATCGGAAAAAAATCGGGAAAAAAATCGGAGAAAATAGGAAAAAATCGGGAAAAATCGGAAAAAAACGGGAAAAAAATCGGAGAAAATCGGGAAAGATCGGAAAAAAATTCGGAAAAAAACGGAAAAAATCGGAAAAAAAATTCGGAAAAATCGGAAAAAATCGGAAAAAAAATCGGAAAAATTCGGAAAAAATCGGGAAAAATCGGAAAAAAATCGGAGAAAATCGGAAAAAAAATTCGGAAAAAATCGGAGAAAATCGGAAAAAAAATTCGGAAAAAATCGGAAAAAAATCGGAAAAAAAAATCGGAAAAAATCGGGAAAAATCGGGAAAAATCGGAAAAAAAATTCGGAAAAAATCGGAAAAAATCGGGAAAAAATCGGGAAAAAAATCGGAAAAAAAATTCGGAAAAAATCGGAAAAAATCGGAAAAAAAATTCGGAAAAAATCGGAAAAAATCGGAAAAAAAATCGGAGAAAATCGGGAAAAATCGGAAAAAAATCTCAGAAAATCGGAAAAAAAAATCGGAAAAAATCGGGAAAAATCGGAAAAAAAATCGGAAAAAATCGGGAAAAAATCGGGAAAAAATCGGGAAGAAAATCGGAGAAAATCGGGAAAAATCGGAAAAAAATCGGAAAAAAATCGGGAAAAAAATCGGAGAAAATCGGAAAAAAAAATCGGAAAAAATCGGCAAAAATCGGAAAAAATCGGAAAAAAAATGCGGAAAAAATCGGGAAAAATCGGAAAAAAATCGGGAAAAAAATCGGGAAAAATCGGAAAAAATCGGAAAAAAAATGCGGAAAAAATCGGGAAAAATCGGAAAAAAATCGGGAAAAAAATCGGAGAAAATAGGAAAAAAAATTCGGAAAAAATCGGGAAAAAAATCGGGAAAAAAATCGGAGAAAATCGGGAAAAATCGGGAAAAAAAATCGGAGAATATCGGAAAAAAAATTCGGAAAAAATCGGGAAAAAATCGGAAAAAAAATCGGAAAAAAATCGGGAAAAAAATCTCAGAAAATCGGAAAAAAAATCGGAAAAAATCGGGAAAAAATCGGGAAAAAAATCGGAGAAAATCGGGAAAAATCGGGAAAAAATCGGGAAAAAAATCGGAGAAAATCGGGAAAAAAATCGGAGAAAATCGGGAAAAATCGGGAAAAATCGGAAAAAAATCGGAAAAAAAATCGGAGAAAATCGGAAAAAAAAATCGGAAAAAATCGGGAAAAATCGGAAAAAAAATGCGGAAAAAATCGGGAAAAATCGGAAAAAAATCGGGAAAAAAATCGGAGAAAATCGGAAAAAAAATTCGGAAAAAATCGGGAAAAATCGGAAAAAAAAATCGGAAAAATTCGGGAAAAATCGGAAAAAAAATCGGAAAAAATCGGAAAAAAAATCGGAAAAAATCGGGAAAAAATCGGGAAAAAAATCGGAGAAAATCGGAAAAAAAAATCGGAAAAAATCGGGAAAAATCGGAAAAAAATCGGAAAAAATCGGGAAAAATCGAGAAAAAATCGGGAAAAAAATCGGAGAAAATCGGGAAAAATCGGGAAAAAAATCGGAGAATATCGGAAAAAAAAATCGGAAAAAATCGGGAAAAATCGGAAAAAAAATCGGAAAAAATCGGAAAAAAACGGGAAAAAATCGGGAAAAAAATCGGAGAAAATCGGGAAAAATCGGGAAATATCGGAAAAAAATCGGGGAAAAAATCGGAGAAAATCGGAAAAAAAATTCGGAAAAATTCGGGAAAAATCGGAAAAAAAATCGGAAAAAATCGGAAAAAAATCGGAAAAAATCGGGAGAAAAATCGGGAAAAAAATCTGAGAAAATCGGGAAAAATCGGAAAAAAATCGGGAAAAAAATCTCAGAAAATCGGAAAAAAAATCGGAAACAATCGGGAAAAATCGGGAAAAAAATCGGAGAAAATCGGGAAAAATCGGAAAAAAATCGGGAAAAAAATAGGAGAAAATCGGGAAAAATCGGAAAAAAATCGGAAAAAATCGGGAAAAAAATCGGAGAAAATCGGGAAAAAAATTCGGAAAAAATCGGGAAAAATCGGAAAAAAAATTCGGAAAAATTCGGGAAAAATCGGAAAAAATCGGGAAAAAATCGGAGAAAATAGGAAAAAAAATTCGGAAAAAATCGGGAAAAATCGGAAAAAAAAATCGGAAAAATTCGTGAAAAATCGGAAAAAAAATCGGAAAAAATCGGGAAAAAAATCGGAGAAAATAGGAAAAAATCGGAAAAAAATCGGGAAAAAATTCGGAAAAAATCGGAAAAAATCGGAAAAAAAATGCGGAAAAAATCGGGAAAAATCGGAAAAAAATCGGGAAAAAAATCGGAGAAAATAGGAAAAAATCGGAAAAAAATCCGGAAAAAATCGGAAAAAAAATTCGGAAAAAAACGGAAAAAAATCGGGAAAAAAATCGGAGAAAATCCGGAAAAATCGGAAAAAAATCGGGAAAAAAATAGGAGAAAATCTGAAAAAAAATTCGGAAAAAATCGGGAAAAATCGGAAAAAAATCGGAGAAAATCGGGAAAAAAAATCGGAAAAAATCGGGAAAAAAATCGGAAAAAATCGGGAAAAAATCGGGAAAAAAATCGGAAAAAATCGGAAAAAATCGGGAAAAAATCGGGAAAAAAATCGGAGAAAATCGGGAAAAATCGGGAAAAATCGGAAAAAAATCTGGAAAAAAATCGGAAAAAAATTCGAAAAAAATCGGAAAAAATCGGAAAAAATCGGAAAAAAAATCGGAAAAAATCGGAAAAAATCGGAAATAATAAACAAGGTCTAAAATGACGTTTGCTGCACTAAACAAGGTCTAGAATAATGTTTGCTGCAATAAACAAGGTCCAGAATCATGTTTGCTGCAATAAACAAGGTCTAAAATCATGTTTGCTGCACTAAACAAGGTCTAGAATCATGTTTGCTGCAATAAACTAGGTCTAAAATCATGTTTATTGCAATAAACAAGGTCTAGAATCATGTTTGCTGCAATAAACTAGGTCTAAAATCATGTTTATTGCAATAAACAAGGTCTAGAATCATGTTTGCTGCACTAAACAAGGTCTAAAATCACATTTGCTGCACTAAACAAGGTCTAAAATCATGTTTGCTGCAATAAACAAGGTCCAGAATCATGTTTGCTGAAATAAACAAGGTCTAAAATCAAGTTTGCTGCACTAAACAAGGTCTAAAATCACGTTTGCTGCAATAAACAAGGTCTAGAATCATGTTTGCTGCACTAAACAAGGTCTAAAATCACGTTTGCTGCAATAAACAAGGTCTAGAATCATGTTTGCTGCACTAAACAAGGTCTAAAATCACGAATGCTGCACTAAACAAGGTCTAGAATCATGTTTGCTGCAATAAACTAGGTCTAAATTCATGTTTGCTGCACTAAACAAGGTCTAGAATCATGTTTGCTGCAATAAACTAGGTCTAAAATCATGTTTATTGCAATAAACAAGGTCTAGAATCATGTTTGCTGCAATAAACTAGGTCTAAAATCATGTTTATTGCAATAAACAAGGTCTAGAATCATGTTTGCTGCACTAAACAAGGTCTAAAATCATGTTTGCTGCAATAAACAAGGTCTAAAATCATGTTTGCTGCAATAAACAAGGTCTAGAATCATGTTTGTTACAATAAACAAGGTCTAAAATCATGTTTATTGCAATAAACAAGGTCTAGAATCATGTTTGCTGCAATAAACTAGGTCTAAAATCAAGTTTGCTGCACTAAACAAGGTCTAAAATCACGTTTGCTGCAATAAACAAGGTCCAGAATCATGTTTGCTGCACTAAACAAGGTCTAGAATCATGTTTGCTGCAATAAACAAGGTCTAAAATCAAGTTTGCTGTACTAAACAAGGTCTAAAATCACGTTTGCTGCAATAAACAAGGTCTAGAATCATGTTTACTGCAATAAACAAGGTCTAAAATCATGTTTGCTGCACTAAACAAGGTCTAGAATCATGTTTGCTGCAATAAACTAGGTCTAAAATCATGTTTATTGCAATAAACAAGGTCTAGAATCATGTTTGCTGCAATAAACTAGGTCTAAAATCATGTTTATTGCAATAAACAAGGTCTAGAATCATGTTTGCTGCACTAAACAAGGTCTAAAATCACATTTGCTGCACTAAACAAGGTCTAAAATCATGTTTGCTGCAATAAACAAGGTCCAGAATCATGTTTGCTGAAATAAACAAGGTCTAAAATCAAGTTTGCTGCACTAAACAAGGTCTAAAATCACGTTTGCTGCAATAAACAAGGTCTAGAATCATGTTTGCTGCACTAAACAAGGTCTAAAATCATGTTTGCTGCAATAAACAAGGTCTAGAATCATGTTTGCTGCACTAAACAAGGTCTAAAATCACGTTTGCTGCAATAAACAAGGTCTAAAATCATGTTTGCTGCAATAAACAAGGTCTAGAATCATGTTTGCTGCAATAAACAAGGTCCAGAATCATGTTTGCTGCAATAAACAAGGTCTAGAATCAAGTTTGCTGCACTAAACAAGGTCTAAAATCACGTTTGCTGCAATAAACAAGGTCCAGAATCATGTTTGCTGCACTAAACAAGGTCTAGAATCATGTTTGCTGCAATAAACAAGGTCTAAAATCAAGTTTGCTGTACTAAACAAGGTCTAAAATCACGTTTGCTGCAATAAACAAGGTCTAGAATCATGTTTGCTGCAATAAACAAGGTCTAAAATCATGTTTGCTGCACTAAACAAGGTCTAGAATCATGTTTGCTGCAATAAACTAGGTCTAAAATCATGTTTATTGCAATAAACAAGGTCTAGAATCATGTTTGCTGCAATAAACTAGGTCTAAAATCATGTTTATTGCAATAAACAAGGTCTAGAATCATGTTTGCTGCACTAAACAAGGTCTAAAATCACATTTGCTGCACTAAACAAGGTCTAAAATCATGTTTGCTGCAATAAACAAGGTCCAGAATCATGTTTGCTGAAATAAACAAGGTCTAAAATCAAGTTTGCTGCACTAAACAAGGTCTAAAATCACGTTTGCTGCAATAAACAAGGTCTAGAATCATGTTTGCTGCACTAAACAAGGTCTAAAATCACGTTTGCTGCAATAAACAAGGTCTAGAATCATGTTTGCTGCACTAAACAAGGTCTAAAATCACGTATGCTGCACTAAACAAGGTCTAGAATCATGTTTGCTGCAATAAACTAGGTCTAAATTCATGTTTGCTGCACTAAACAAGGTCTAGAATCATGTTTGCTGCAATAAACTAGGTCTAAAATCATGTTTATTGCAATAAACAAGGTCTAGAATCATGTTTGCTGCAATAAACTAGGTCTAAAATCATGTTTATTGCAATAAACAAGGTCTAGAATCATGTTTGCTGCACTAAACAAGGTCTAAAATCATGTTTGCTGCAATAAACAAGGTCTAAAATCATGTTTGCTGCAATAAACAAGGTCTAGAATCATGTTTGTTACAATAAACAAGGTCTAAAATCATGTTTATTGCAATAAACAAGGTCTAGAATCATGTTTGCTGCAATAAACTAGGTCTAAAATCAAGTTTGCTGCACTAAACAAGGTCTAAAATCACGTTTGCTGCAATAAACAAGGTCCAGAATCATGTTTGCTGCACTAAACAAGGTCTAGAATCATGTTTGCTGCAATAAACAAGGTCTAAAATCAAGTTTGCTGTACTAAACAAGGTCTAAAATCACGTTTGCTATAATAAACAAGGTCTAGAATCATGTTTGCTGCAATAAACAAGGTCTAAAATCATGTTTGCTGCACTAAACAAGGTCTAGAATCATGTTTGCTGCAATAAACTAGGTCTAAAATCATGTTTATTGCAATAAACAAGGTCTAGAATCATGTTTGCTGCAATAAACTAGGTCTAAAATCATGTTTATTGCAATAAACAAGGTCTAGAATCATGTTTGCTGCACTAAACAAGGTCTAAAATCACATTTGCTGCACTAAACAAGGTCTAAAATCATGTTTGCTGCAATAAACAAGGTCCAGAATCATGTTTGCTGAAATAAACAAGGTCTAAAATCAAGTTTGCTGCACTAAACAAGGTCTAAAATCACGTTTGCTGCAATAAACAAGGTCTAGAATCATGTTTGCTGCACTAAACAAGGTCTAAAATCACGTTTGCTGCAATAAACAAGGTCTAGAATCATGTTTGCTGCACTAAACAAGGTCTAAAATCACGTATGCTGCACTAAACAAGGTCTAGAATCATGTTTGCTGCAATAAACTAGGTCTAAATTCATGTTTGCTGCACTAAACAAGGTCTAGAATCATGTTTGCTGCAATAAACTAGGTCTAAAATCATGTTTATTGCAATAAACAAGGTCTAGAATCATGTTTGCTGCAATAAACTAGGTCAAAAATCATGTTTATTGCAATAAACAAGGTCTAGAATCATGTTTGCTGCACTAAACAAGGTCTAAAATCATGTTTGCTGCAATAAACAAGGTCTAAAATCATGTTTGCTGCAATAAACAAGGTCTAGAATCATGTTTGTTACAATAAACAAGGTCTAAAATCATGTTTATTGCAATAAACAAGGTCTAGAATCATGTTTGCTGCAATAAACTAGGTCTAAAATCATGTTTATTGCAATAAACAAGGTCTAGAATCATGTTTGCTGCACTAAACAAGGTCTAAAATCACATTTGCTGCACTAAACAAGGTCTAAAATCATGTTTGCTGCAATAAACAAGGTCCAGAATCATGTTTGCTGAAATAAACAAGGTCTAAAATCAAGTTTGCTGCACTAAACCTGGTCTAAAATCACGTTTGCTGCAATAAACAAGGTCTAGAATCATGTTTGCTGCACTAAACAAGGTCTAAAATCATGTTTGCTGCAATAAACAAGGTCTAGAATCATGTTTGCTGCACTAAACAAGGTCTAAAATCACGTTTGCTGCAATAAACAAGGTCTAAAATCATGTTTGCTGCAATAAACAAGGTCTAGAATCATGTTTGCTGCAATAAACAAGGTCCAGAATCATGTTTGCTGCAATAAACAAGGTCTAGAATCAAGTTTGCTGCACTAAACAAGGTCTAAAATCACGTTTGCTGCAATAAACAAGGGTCAGAATCATGTTTGCTGCACTAAACAAGGTCTAGAATCATGTTTGCTGCAATAAACAAGGTCTAAAATCAAGTTTGCTGTACTAAACAAGGTCTAAAATCACGTTTGCTGCAATAAACAAGGTCTAGAATCATGTTTGCTGCAATAAACAAGGTCTAAAATCACGTTTGCTGCAATAAACAAGGTCTAGAATCATGTTTGCTGCACTAAACAAGGTCTAAAATCACGTTTGCTGCAATAAAGGTCTAGAATCATGTTTGCTGCACTAAACAAGGTCTAAAATCACATTTGCTGCACTAAACAAGGTCTAAAATCATGTTTGCTGCAATAAACAAGGTCCAGAATCATGTTTGCTGAAATAAACAAGGTCTAAAATCAAGTTTGCTGCACTAAACAAGGTCTAAAATCACGTTTGCTGCAATAAACAAGGTCTAGAATCATGTTTGCTGCACTAAACAAGGTCTAAAATCACGTTTGCTGCAATAAACAAGGTCTAGAATCATGTTTGCTGCACTAAACAAGGTCTAAAATCACGTATGCTGCACTAAACAAGGTCTAGAATCATGTTTGCTGCAATAAACTAGGTCTACATTCATGTTTGCTGCACTAAACAAGGTCTAGAATCATGTTTGCTGCAATAAACTAGGTCTAAAATCATGTTTATTGCAATAAACAAGGTCTAGAATCATGTTTGCTGCAATAAACTAGGTCTAAAATCATGTTTATTGCAATAAACAAGGTCTAGAATCATGTTTGCTGCACTAAACAAGTTCTAAAATCATGTTTGCTGCAATAAACAAGGTCTAGAATCATGTTTGTTACAATAAACAAGGTCTAAAATCATGTTTATTGCAATAAACAAGGTCTAGAATCATGTTTGCTGCAATAAACTAGGTCTAAAATCATGTTTATTGCACTAAACCTGGTCTAAAATCACGTTTGCTGCAATAAACAAGGTCTAGAATCATGTTTGCTGCACTAAACAAGGTCTAAAATCATGTTTGCTGCAATAAACAAGGTCTAGAATCATGTTTGCTGCACTAAACAAGGTCTAAAATCACGTTTGCTGCAATAAACAAGGTCTAAAATCACGTTTGCTGCAATAAACAAGGTCTAGAATCATGTTTGCTGCAATAAACAAGGTCCAGAATCATGTTTGCTGCAATAAACAAGGTCTAGAATCAAGTTTGCTGCACTAAACAAGGTCTAAAATCACGTTTGCTGCAATAAACAAGGGTCAGAATCATGTTTGCTGCACTAAACAAGGTCTAGAATCATGTTTGCTGCAATAAACAAGGTCTAAAATCAAGTTTGCTGTACTAAACAAGGTCTAAAATCACGTTTGCTGCAATAAACAAGGTCTAGAATCATGTTTGCTGCAATAAACAAGGTCTAAAATCACGTTTGCTGCAATAAACAAGGTCTAGAATCATGTTTGCTGCACTAAACAAGGTCTAAAATCACGTTTGCTGCAATAAAGGTCTAGAATCATGTTTGCTGCACTAAACAAGGTCTAAAATCACATTTGCTGCACTAAACAAGGTCTAAAATCATGTTTGCTGCAATAAACAAGGTCCAGAATCATGTTTGCTGAAATAAACAAGGTCTAAAATCAAGTTTGCTGCACTAAACAAGGTCTAAAATCACGTTTGCTGCAATAAACAAGGTCTAGAATCATGTTTGCTGCACTAAACAAGGTCTAAAATCACGTTTGCTGCAATAAACAAGGTCTAGAATCATGTTTGTTGCACTAAACAAGGTCTAAAATCACGTATGCTGCACTAAACAAGGTCTAGAATCATGTTTGCTGCAATAAACTAGGTCTAAATTCATGTTTGCTGCACTAAACAAGGTCTAGAATCATGTTTGCTGCAATAAACTAGGTCTAAAATCATGTTTATTGCAATAAACAAGGTCTAGAATCATGTTTGCTGCACTAAACAAGGTCTAAAATCATGTTTGCTGCAATAAACAAGGTCTAAAATCATGTTTGCTGCAATAAACAAGGTCTAGAATCATGTTTGTTACAATAAACAAGGTCTAAAATCATGTTTATTGCAATAAACAAGGTCTAGAATCATGTTTGCTGCAATAAACTAGGTCTAAAATCATGTTTATTGCAATAAACAAGGTCTAGAATCATGTTTGCTGCACTAAACAAGGTCTAAAATCACATTTGCTGCACTAAACAAGGTCTAAAATCATGTTTGCTGCAATAAACAAGGTCCAGAATCATGTTTGCTGAAATAAACAAGGTCTAAAATCAAGTTTGCTGCACTAAACCTGGTCTAAAATCACGTTTGCTGCAATAAACAAGGTCTAGAATCATGTTTGCTGCACTAAACAAGGTCTAAAATCATGTTTGCTGCAATAAACAAGGTCTAGAATCATGTTTGCTGCACTAAACAAGGTCTAAAATCACGTTTGCTGCAATAAACAAGGTCTAAAATCATGTTTGCTGCAATAAACAAGGTCTAGAATCATGTTTGCTGCAATAAACAAGGTCCAGAATCATGTTTGCTGCAATAAACAATGTCTAGAATCAAGTTTGCTGCACTAAACAAGGTCTAAAATCACGTTTGCTGCAATAAACAAGGGTCAGAATCATGTTTGCTGCACTAAACAAGGTCTAGAATCATGTTTGCTGCAATAAACAAGGTCTAAAATCAAGTTTGCTGTACTAAACAAGGTCTAAAATCACGTTTGCTGCAATAAACAAGGTCTAGAATCATGTTTGCTGCAATAAACAAGGTCTAAAATCACGTTTGCTGCAATAAACAAGGTCTAGAATCATGTTTGCTGCACTAAACAAGGTCTAAAATCACGTTTGCTGCAATAAAGGTCTAGAATCATGTTTGCTGCACTAAACAAGGTCTAAAATCACATTTGCTGCACTAAACAAGGTCTAAAATCATGTTTGCTGCAATAAACAAGGTCCAGAATCATGTTTATTGCAATAAACAAGGTCTAGAATCATGTTTGCTGCACTAAACAAGGTCTAAAATCATGTTTGCTGCAATAAACAAGGTCTAAAATCATGTTTGCTGCAATAAACAAGGTCTAGAATCATGTTTGTTACAATAAACAAGGTCTAAAATCATGTTTATTGCAATAAACAAGGTCTAGAATCATGTTTGCTGCAATAAACTAGGTCTAAAATCATGTTTATTGCACTAAACCTGGTCTAAAATCACGTTTGCTGCAATAAACAAGGTCTAGAATCATGTTTGCTGCACTAAACAAGGTCTAAAATCATGTTTGCTGCAATAAACAAGGTCTAGAATCATGTTTGCTGCACTAAACAAGGTCTAAAATCACGTTTGCTGCAATAAACAAGGTCTAAAATCATGTTTGCTGCAATAAACAAGGTCTAGAATCATGTTTGCTGCAATAAACAAGGTCCAGAATCATGTTTGCTGCAATAAACAAGGTCTAGAATCAAGTTTGCTGCACTAAACAAGGTCTAAAATCACGTTTGCTGCAATAAACAAGGGTCAGAATCATGTTTGCTGCACTAAACAAGGTCTAGAATCATGTTTGCTGCAATAAACAAGGTCTAAAATCAAGTTTGCTGTACTAAACAAGGTCTAAAATCACGTTTGCTGCAATAAACAAGGTCTAGAATCATGTTTGCTGCAATAAACAAGGTCTAAAATCACGTTTGCTGCAATAAACAAGGTCTAGAATCATGTTTGCTGCACTAAACAAGGTCTAAAATCACGTTTGCTGCAATAAAGGTCTAGAATCATGTTTGCTGCACTAAACAAGGTCTAAAATCACATTTGCTGCACTAAACAAGGTCTAAAATCATGTTTTCTGCAATAAACAAGGTCCAGAATCATGTTTGCTGAAATAAACAAGGTCTAAAATCAAGTTTGCTGCACTAAACAAGGTCTAAAATCATGTTTGCTGCAATAAACAAGGTCTAGAATCATGTTTGCTGCACTAAACAAGGTCTAAAATCACGTTTGCTGCAATAAACAAGGTCTAAAATCACGTTTGCTGCAATAAACAAGGTCTAGAATCATGTTTGCTGCAATAAACAAGGTCCAGAATCATGTTTGCTGCAATAAACAAGGTCTAGAATCAAGTTTGCTGCACTAAACAAGGTCTAAAATCACGTTTGCTGCAATAAACAAGGGTCAGAATCATGTTTGCTGCACTAAACAAGGTCTAGAATCATGTTTGCTGCAATAAACAAGGTCTAAAATCAAGTTTGCTGTACTAAACAAGGTCTAAAATCACGTTTGCTGCAATAAACAAGGTCTAGAATCATGTTTGCTGCAATAAACAAGGTCTAAAATCACGTTTGCTGCAATAAACAAGGTCTAGAATCATGTTTGCTGCACTAAACAAGGTCTAAAATCACGTTTGCTGCAATAAAGGTCTAGAATCATGTTTGCTGCACTAAACAAGGTCTAAAATCACATTTGCTGCACTAAACAAGGTCTAAAATCATGTTTGCTGCAATAAACAAGGTCCAGAATCATGTTTGCTGAAATAAACAAGGTCTAAAATCAAGTTTGCTGCACTAAACAAGGTCTAAAATCACGTTTGCTGCAATAAACAAGGTCTAGAATCATGTTTGCTGCACTAAACAAGGTCTAAAATCACGTTTGCTGCAATAAACAAGGTCTAGAATCATGTTTGTTGCACTAAACAAGGTCTAAAATCACGTATGCTGCACTAAACAAGGTCTAGAATCATGTTTGCTGCAATAAACTAGGTCTAAATTCATGTTTGCTGCACTAAACAAGGTCTAGAATCATGTTTGCTGCAATAAACTAGGTCTAAAATCATGTTTATTGCAATAAACAAGGTCTAGAATCATGTTTGCTGCACTAAACAAGGTCTAAAATCATGTTTGCTGCAATAAACAAGGTCTAAAATCATGTTTGCTGCAATAAACAAGGTCTAGAATCATGTTTGTTACAATAAACAAGGTCTAAAATCATGTTTATTGCAATAAACAAGGTCTAGAATCATGTTTGCTGCAATAAACTAGGTCTAAAATCATGTTTATTGCAATAAACAAGGTCTAGAATCATGTTTGCTGCACTAAACAAGGTCTAAAATCACATTTGCTGCACTAAACAAGGTCTAAAATCATGTTTGCTGCAATAAACAAGGTCCAGAATCATGTTTGCTGAAATAAACAAGGTCTAAAATCAAGTTTGCTGCACTAAACCTGGTCTAAAATCACGTTTGCTGCAATAAACAAGGTCTAGAATCATGTTTGCTGCACTAAACAAGGTCTAAAATCATGTTTGCTGCAATAAACAAGGTCTAGAATCATGTTTGCTGCACTAAACAAGGTCTAAAATCACGTTTGCTGCAATAAACAAGGTCTAAAATCATGTTTGCTGCAATAAACAAGGTCTAGAATCATGTTTGCTGCAATAAACAAGGTCCAGAATCATGTTTGCTGCAATAAACAATGTCTAGAATCAAGTTTGCTGCACTAAACAAGGTCTAAAATCACGTTTGCTGCAATAAACAAGGGTCAGAATCATGTTTGCTGCACTAAACAAGGTCTAGAATCATGTTTGCTGCAATAAACAAGGTCTAAAATCAAGTTTGCTGTACTAAACAAGGTCTAAAATCACGTTTGCTGCAATAAACAAGGTCTAGAATCATGTTTGCTGCAATAAACAAGGTCTAAAATCACGTTTGCTGCAATAAACAAGGTCTAGAATCTTGTTTGCTGCACTAAACAAGGTCTAAAATCACGTTTGCTGCAATAAAGGTCTAGAATCATGTTTGCTGCACTAAACAAGGTCTAAAATCACATTTGCTGCACTAAACAAGGTCTAAAATCATGTTTGCTGCAATAAACAAGGTCCAGAATCATGTTTATTGCAATAAACAAGGTCTAGAATCATGTTTGCTGCACTAAACAAGGTCTAAAATCATGTTTGCTGCAATAAACAAGGTCTAAAATCATGTTTGCTGCAATAAACAAGGTCTAGAATCATGTTTGTTACAATAAACAAGGTCTAAAATCATGTTTATTGCAATAAACAAGGTCTAAAATTACGTTTGCTGCAATAAACAAGGTCTAGAATCATGTTTGCTGCACTAAACAAGGTCTAAAATCACGTTTGCTGCAATAAACAAGGTCTAGAATCATGTTTGCTGCACTAAACAAGGTCTAAAATCACGTATGCTGCACTAAACAAGGTCTAGAATCATGTTTGCTGCAATAAACTAGGTCTAAATTCATGTTTGCTGCACTAAACAAGGTCTAGAATCATGTTTGCTGCAATAAACTAGGTCTAAAATCATGTTTATTGCAATAAACAAGGTCTAGAATCATGTTTGCTGCAATAAACTAGGTCTAAAATCATGTTTATTGCAATAAACAAGGTCTAGAATCATGTTTGCTGCACTAAACAAGGTCTAAAATCATGTTTGCTGCAATAAACAAGGTCTAAAATCATGTTTGCTGCAATAAACAAGGTCTAGAATCATGTTTGTTACAATAAACAAGGTCTAAAATCAAGTTTGCTGCACTAAACCTGGTCTAAAATCACGTTTGCTGCAATAAACAAGGTCTAGAATCATGTTAGCTGCACTAAACAAGGTCTAAAATCATGTTTGCTGCAATAAACAAGGTCTAGAATCATGTTTGCTGCACTAAACAAGGTCTAAAATCACGTTTGCTGCAATAAACAAGGTCTAAAATCATGTTTGCTGCAATAAACAAGGTCTAGAATCATGTTTGCTGCACTAAACAAGGTCTAAAATCACGTATGCTGCACTAAACAAGGTCTAGAATCATGTTTGCTGCAATAAACTAGGTCTAAATTCATGTTTGCTGCACTAAACAAGGTCTAGAATCATGTTTGCTGCAATAAACTAGGTCTAAAATCATGTTTATTGCAATAAACAAGGTCTAGAATCATGTTTGCTGCAATAAACTAGGTCTAAAATCATGTTTATTGCAATAAACAAGGTCTAGAATCATGTTTGCTGCACTAAACAAGGTCTAAAATCATGTTTGCTGCAATAAACAAGGTCTAAAATCATGTTTGCTGCAATAAACAAGGTCTAGAATCATGTTTGTTACAATAAACAAGGTCTAAAATCAAGTTTGCTGCACTAAACCTGGTCTAAAATCACGTTTGCTGCAATAAACAAGGTCTAGAATCATGTTAGCTGCACTAAACAAGGTCTAAAATCATGTTTGCTGCAATAAACAAGGTCTAGAATCATGTTTGCTGCACTAAACAAGGTCTAAAATCACGTTTGCTGCAATAAACAAGGTCTAAAATCATGTTTGCTGCAATAAACAAGGTCTAGAATCATGTTTGCTGCAATAAACAAGGTCCAGAATCATGTTTGCTGCAATAAACAAGGTCTAGAATCAAGTTTGCTGCACTAAACAAGGTCTAAAATCACGTTTGCTACAATAAACAAGGGTCAGAATCATGTTTGCTGCACTAAACAAGGTCTAGAATCATGTTTGCTGCAATAAACAAGGTCTAGAATCATGTTTGCTGCACTAAACAAGGTCTAAAATCACGTATGCTGCACTAAACAAGGTCTAGAATCATGTTTGCTGCAATAAACTAGGTCTAAATTCATGTTTGCTGCACTAAACAAGGTCTAGAATCATGTTTGCTGCAATAAACTAGGTCTAAATCATGTTTATTGCAATAAACAAGGTCTAGAATCATGTTTGCTGCAATAAACTAGGTCTAAAATCATGTTTATTGCAATAAACAAGGTCTAGAATCATGTTTGCTGCACTAAACAAGGTCTAAAATCATGTTTGCTGCAATAAACAAGGTCTAAAATCATGTTTGCTGCAATAAACAAGGTCTAGAATCATGTTTGTTACAATAAACAAGGTCTAAAATCATGTTTATTGCAATAAACAAGGTCTAGAATCATGTTTGCTGCACTAAACAAGGTCTAAAATCACATTTGCTGCACTAAACAAGGTCTAAAATCAAGTTTGCTGCACTAAACAAGGTCTAGAATCATGTTTGCTGCACTAAACAAGGTCTAAAATCACGTTTGCTGCAATAAACAAGGTCTAGAATCATGTTTGCTGCACTAAACAAGGTCTAAAATCACATTTGCTGCACCAAACAAGGTCTAAAATCATGTTTGCTGCAATAAACAAGGTCCAGAATCATGTTTGCTGAAATAAACAAGGTCTTATCATTGGGTTTACTTGATAGCTACCTACACAAATAGCTAGCTAGAACAAAGTGTTAATAAGATAAATTCATTTAAAAAGGATTAAAAGCAATACAAAAGGTCTAGAATCATGTTTGCTGCACTAAACAAGGTCTAAAATCACGTATGCTGCACTAAACAAGGTCTAGAATCATGTTTGCTGCAATAAACTAGGTCTAAATTCATGTTTGCTGCACTAAACAAGGTCTAGAATCATGTTTGCTGCAATAAACTAGGTCTAAATCATGTTTATTGCAATAAACAAGGTCTAGAATCATGTTTGCTGCAATAAACTAGGTCTAAAATCATGTTTATTGCAATAAACAAGGTCTAGAATCATGTTTGCTGCACTAAACAAGGTCTAAAATCATGTTTGCTGCAATAAACAAGGTCTAAAATCATGTTTGCTGCAATAAACAAGGTCTAGAATCATGTTTGTTACAATAAACAAGGTCTAAAATCATGTTTATTGCAATAAACAAGGTCTAGAATCATGTTTGCTGCACTAAACAAGGTCTAAAATCACATTTGCTGCACTAAACAAGGTCTAAAATCATGTTTGCTGCAATAAACAAGGTCCAGAATCATGTTTGCTGAAATAAACAAGGTCTAAAATCAAGTTTGCTGCACTAAACAAGGTCTAAAATTACGTTTGCTGCAATAAACAAGGTCTAGAATCATGTTTGCTGCACTAAACAAGGTCTAAAATCACGTTTGCTGCAATAAACAAGGTCTAGAATCATGTTTGCTGCACTAAACAAGGTCTAAAATCACGTATGCTGCACTAAACAAGGTCTAGAATCATGTTTGCTGCAATAAACTAGGTCTAAATTCATGTTTGCTGCACTAAACAAGGTCTAGAATCATGTTTGCTGCAATAAACTAGGTCTAAAATCATGTTTATTGCAATAAACAAGGTCTAGAATCATGTTTGCTGCAATAAACTAGGTCTAAAATCATGTTTATTGCAATAAACAAGGTCTAGAATCATGTTTGCTGCACTAAACAAGGTCTAAAATCATGTTTGCTGCAATAAACAAGGTCTAAAATCATGTTTGCTGCAATAAACAAGGTCTAGAATCATGTTTGTTACAATAAACAAGGTCTAAAATCAAGTTTGCTGCACTAAACCTGGTCTAAAATCACGTTTGCTGCAATAAACAAGGTCTAGAATCATGTTAGCTGCACTAAACAAGGTCTAAAATCATGTTTGCTGCAATAAACAAGGTCTAGAATCATGTTTGCTGCACTAAACAAGGTCTAAAATCACGTTTGCTGCAATAAACAAGGTCTAAAATCATGTTTGCTGCAATAAACAAGGTCTAGAATCATGTTTGCTGCAATAAACAAGGTCCAGAATCATGTTTGCTGCAATAAACAAGGTCTAGAATCAAGTTTGCTGCACTAAACAAGGTCTAAAATCACGTTTGCTACAATAAACAAGGGTGAGAATCATGTTTGCTGCACTAAACAAGGTCTAGAATCATGTTTGCTGCAATAAACAAGGTCTAGAATCAAGTTTGCTGCACTAAACAAGGTCTAAAATCACGTATGCTGCACTAAACAAGGTCTAGAATCATGTTTGCTGCAATAAACTAGGTCTAAATTCATGTTTGCTGCACTAAACAAGGTCTAGAATCATGTTTGCTGCAATAAACTAGGTCTAAAATCATGTTTATTGCAATAAACAAGGTCTAGAATCATGTTTGCTGCAATAAACTAGGTCTAAAATCATGTTTATTGCAATAAACAAGGTCTAGAATCATGTTTGCTGCACTAAACAAGGTCTAAAATAATGTTTGCTGCAATAAACAAGGTCTAAAATCATGTTTGCTGCAATAAACAAGGTCTAGAATCATGTTTGTTACAATAAACAAGGTCTAAAATCATGTTTATTGCAATAAACAAGGTCTAGAATCATGTTTGCTGCAATAAACTAGGTCTAAAATCATGTTTATTGCAATAAACAAGGTCTAGAATCATGTTTGCTGCACTAAACAAGGTCTAAAATCACATTTGCTGCACTAAACAAGGTCTAAAATCATGTTTGCTGCAATAAACAAGGTCCAGAATCCTGTTTGCTGAAATAAACAAGGTCTAAAATCAAGTTTGCTGCACTAAACCTGGTCTAAAATCACGTTTGCTGCAATAAACAAGGTCTAGAATCATGTTTGCTGCACTAAACAAGGTCTAAAATCATGTTTGCTGCAATAAACAAGGTCTAGAATCATGTTTGCTGCACTAAACAAGGTCTAAAATCACGTTTGCTGCAATAAACAAGGTCTAAAATCATGTTTGCTGCAATAAACAAGGTCTAGAATCATGTTTGCTGCAATAAACAAGGTCCAGAATCATGTTTGCTGCAATAAACAAGGTCTAGAATCAAGTTTGCTGCACTAAACAAGGTCTAAAATCACGTTTGCTGCAATAAACAAGGGTCAGAATCATGTTTGCTGCACTAAACAAGGTCTAGAATCATGTTTGCTGCAATAAACAAGGTCTAAAATCAAGTTTGCTGTACTAAACAAGGTCTAAAATCACGTTTGCTGCAATAAACAAGGTCTAGAATCATGTTTGCTGCAATAAACAAGGTCTAAAATCACGTTTGCTGCAATAAACAAGGTCTAGAATCATGTTTGCTGCACTAAACAAGGTCTAAAATCACGTTTGCTGCAATAAAGGTCTAGAATCATGTTTGCTGCACTAAACAAGGTCTAAAATCACATTTGCTGCACTAAACAAGGTCTAAAATCATGTTTGCTGCAATAAACAAGGTCCAGAATCATGTTTGCTGAAATAAACAAGGTCTAAAATCAAGTTTGCTGCACTAAACAAGGTCTAAAATCACGTTTGCTGCAATAAACAAGGTCTAGAATCATGTTTGCTGCACTAAACAAGGTCTAAAATCACGTTTGCTGCAATAAACAAGGTCTAGAATCATGTTTGCTGCACTAAACAAGGTCTAAAATCACGTATGCTGCACTAAACAAGGTCTAGAATCATGTTTGCTGCAATAAACTAGGTCTAAATTCATGTTTGCTGCACTAAACAAGGTCTAGAATCATGTTTGCTGCAATAAACTAGGTCTAAAATCATGTTTATTGCAATAAACAAGGTCTAGAATCATGTTTGCTGCAATAAACTAGGTCTAAAATCATGTTTATTGCAATAAACAAGGTCCAGAATCATGTTTGCTGCACTAAACAAGGTCTAAAATCATGTTTGCTGCAATAAACAAGGTCTAAAATCATGTTTGCTGCAATAAACAAGGTCTAGAATCATGTTTGTTACAATAAACAAGGTCTAAAATCATGTTTATTGCAATAAACAAGGTCTAAAATCAAGTTTGCTGCACTAAACAAGGTCTAAAATCACGTTTGCTGCAATAAACAAGGTCTAGAATCATGTTTGCAGCACTAAACAAGGTCTGAAATCACGTTTGCTGCAATAAACAAGGTCTAGAATCATGTTTGCTGCACTAAACAAGGTCTAAAATCACGTATGCTGCACTAAACAAGGTCTAGAATCATGTTTGCTGCAATAAACTAGGTCTAAATTCATGTTTGCTGCACTAAACAAGGTCTAGAATCATGTTTGCTGCAATAAACTAGGTCTAAAATCATGTTTATTGCAATAAACAAGGTCTAGAATCATGTTTGCTGCAATAAACTAGGTCTAAAATCATGTTTATTGCAATAAACAAGGTCTAGAATCATGTTTGCTGCACTAAACAAGGTCTAAAATCATGTTTGCTGCAATAAACAAGGTCTAAAATCATGTTTGCTGCAATAAACAAGGTCTAGAATCATGTTTGTTACAATAAACAAGGTCTAAAATCAAGTTTGCTGCACTAAACCTGGTCTAAAATCACGTTTGCTGCAATAAACAAGGTCTAGAATCATGTTTGCTGCACTAAACAAGGTCTAAAATCATGTTTGCCTCAATAAACAAGGTCTAGAATCATGTTTGCTGCACTAAACAAGGTCTAAAATCACGTTTGCTGCAATAAACAAGGTCTAAAATCATGTTTGCTGCAATAAACAAGGTCTAGAATCATGTTTGATGCAATAAACAAGGTCCAGAATCATGTTTGCTGCAATAAACAAGGTCTAGAATCAAGTTTGCTGCACTAAACAAGGTCTAAAATCACGTTTGCTGCAATAAACAAGGGTCAGAATCATGTTTGCTGCACTAAACAAGGTCTAGAATCATGTTTGCTGCAATAAACAAGGTCTAAAATCAAGTTTGCTGTACTAAACAAGGTCTAAAATTACGTTTGCTGCAATAAACAAGGTCTAGAATCATGTTTGCTGCAATAAACAAGGTCTAAAATCATGTTTGCTGCACTAAACAAGGTCTAGAATCATGTTTGCTGCAATAAACTAGGTCTAAAATCATGTTTATTGCAATAAACAAGGTCTAGAATCATGTTTGCTGCACTAAACAAGGTCTAAAATCACATTTGCTGCAATAAACAAGGTCTAAAATCATGTTTGCTGCAATAAACAAGGTCCAGAATCATGTTTGCTGAAATAAACAAGGTCTAAAATCAAGTTTGCTGCACTAAACAAGGTCTAAAATCACGTTTGCTGCAATAAACAAGGTCTAGAATCATGTTTGCTGCACTAAACAAGGTCTAAAATCATGTTTGCTGCAATAAACAAGGTCTAAAATCATGTTTGCTGCAATAAACAAGGTCTAGAATCATGTTTGCTGCAATAAACAAGGTCTAAAATCAAGTTTGCTGCACTAAACAAGGTCTAAAATCACGTTTGCTGCAATAAACAAGGTCTAGAATCATGTTTGCTGCAATAAACAAGGTCTAAAATCATGTTTGCTGCACTAAACAAGGTCTAGAATCATGTTTGCTGCAATAAACTAGGTCTAAAATCATGTTTATTGCAATAAACAAGGTCTAGAATCATGTTTGCTGCAATAAACTAGGTCTAGAATCATGTTTGCTGCAATAAACTAGGTCTAAAATCATGTTTATTGCACTAAACAAGGTCTAGAATCATGTTTGCTGCAATAAACTAGGTCTAAAATCATGTTTATTGCAATAAACAAGGTCTAGAATCATGTTTGCTGCACTAAACAAGGTCTAAAATCACATTTGCTGCAATAAACAAGGTCTAAAATCATGTTTGCTGCAATAAACAAGGTCCAGAATCATGTTTGCTGAAATAAACAAGGTCTAAAATCAAGTTTGCTGCACTAAACAAGGTCTAAAATCACGTTTGCTGCAATAAACAAGGCCTAGAATCATGTTTGCTGCACTAAACAAGGTCTAAAATCATGTTTGCTGCAATAAACAAGGTCTAAAATCATGTTTGCTGCAATAAACAAGGTCTAGAATCATGTTTGCTGCAATAAACAAGGTCTAAAATCAAGTTTGCTGCACTAAACAAGGTCTAAAATCACGTTTGCTGCAATAAACAAGGTCTAGAATCATGTTTGCTGCAATAAACAAGGTCTAAAATCATGTTTGCTGCAATAAACAAGGTCTAGAATCATGTTTGCTGCAATAAACTAGGTCTAAAATCATGTTTATTGCAATAAACAAGGTCTAGAATCATGTTTGCTGCAATAAACTAGGTCTAAAATCATTTTTATTGCAATAAACAAGGTCTAGAATCATGTTTGCTGCACTAAACAAGGTCTAAAATCACGTTTGCTGCAATAAACAAGGTCTAAAATCATGTTTGCTGCAATAAACAAGGTCCAGAATCATGTTTGCTACAATAAACAAGGTCTAAAATCAAGTTTGCTGCACTAAACAAGGTGTAAAATCACGTTTGCTGCAATAAACAAGGTCTAGAATCATGTTTGCTGCACTAAACAAGGTCTAAAATCATGTTTGCTGCAATAAACAAGGTCTAGAATCATGTTTGCTGCACTAAACAAGGTCTAAAATCACGTTTGCTGCAATAAACAAGGTCTAAAATCATGTTTGCTGCAATAAACAAGGTCTAGAATCATGTTTGCTGCAATAAACAAGGTCCAGAATCATGTTTGCTGAAATAAACAAGGTCTAAAATCAAGTTTGCTGCACTAAACAAGGTCTAAAATCACGTTTGCTGCAATAAACAAGGTCTAGAATCATGTTTGCTGCACTAAACAAGATCTAAAATCACGTTTGCTGCAATAAACAAGGTCTAGAATCATGTTTGCTGCACTAAACAAGGTCTAAAATCACGTATGCTGCACTAAACAAGGTCTAGAATCATGTTTGCTGCAATAAACTAGGTCTAAATTCATGTTTGCTGCACTAAACAAGGTCTAGAATCATGTTTGCTGCAATAAACTAGGTCTAAAATCATGTTTATTGCAATAAACAAGGTCTAGAATCATGTTTGCTGCAATAAACTAGGTCTAAAATCATGTTTATTGCAATAAACAAGGTCTAGAATCATGTTTGCTGCACTAAACAAGGTCTAAAATCATGTTTGCTGCAATAAACAAGGTCTAAAATCATGTTTGCTGCAATAAACAAGGTCTAGAATCATGTTTGTTACAATAAACAAGGTCTAAAATCAAGTTTGCTGCACTAAACCTGGTCTAAAATCACGTTTGCTGCAATAAACAAGGCCTAGAATCATGTTTGCTGCACTAAACAAGGTCTAAAATCATGTTTGCTGCAATAAACAAGGTCTAGAATCATGTTTGCTGCACTAAACAAGGTCTAAAATCACGTTTGCTGCAATAAACAAGGTCTAAAATCATGTTTGCTGCAATAAACAAGGTCTAGAATCATGTTTGCTGCAATAAACAAGGTCCAGAATCATGTTTGCTGCAATAAACAAGGTCTAGAATCAAGTTTGCTGCACTTAACAAGGTCTAAAATCACGTTTGCTGCAATAAACAAGGGTCAGAATCATGTTTGCTGCACTAAACAAGGTCTAGAATCATGTTTGCTGCAATAAACAAGGTCTAAAATCAAGTTTGCTGTACTAAACAAGGTCTAAAATCACGTTTGCTGCAATAAACAAGGTCTAGAATCATGTTTGCTGCACTAAACAAGGTCTAAAATCACGTATGCTGCACTAAACAAGGTCTAGAATCATGTTTGCTGCAATAAACTAGGTCTAAATTCATGTTTGCTGCACTAAACAAGGTCTAGAATCATGTTTGCTGCAATAAACTAGGTCTAAAATCATGTTTATTGCAATAAACAAGGTCTAGAATCATGTTTGCTGCAATAAACTAGGTCTAAAATCATGTTTATTGCAATAAACAAGGTCCAGAATCATGTTTGCTGCACTAAACAAGGTCTAAAATCATGTTTGCTGCAATAAACAAGGTCTAAAATCATGTTTGCTGCAATAAACAAGGTCTAGAATCATGTTTGTTACAATAAACAAGGTCTAAAATCATGTTTATTGCAATAAACAAGGTCTAAAATCAAGTTTGCTGCACTAAACAAGGTCTAAAATCACGTTTGCTGCAATAAACAAGGTCTAGAATCATGTTTGCAGCACTAAACAAGGTCTGAAATCACGTTTGCTGCAATAAACAAGGTCTAGAATCATGTTTGCTGCACTAAACAAGGTCTAAAATCACGTATGCTGCACTAAACAAGGTCTAGAATCATGTTTGCTGCAATAAACTAGGTCTAAATTCATGTTTGCTGCACTAAACAAGGTCTAGAATCATGTTTGCTGCAATAAACTAGGTCTAAAATCATGTTTATTGCAATAAACAAGGTCTAGAATCATGTTTGCTGCAATAAACTAGGTCTAAAATCATGTTTATTGCAATAAACAAGGTCTAGAATCATGTTTGCTGCACTAAACAAGGTCTAAAATCATGTTTGCTGCAATAAACAAGGTCTAAAATCATGTTTGCTGCAATAAACAAGGTCTAGAATCATGTTTGTTACAATAAACAAGGTCTAAAATCAAGTTTGCTGCACTAAACCTGGTCTAAAATCACGTTTGCTGCAATAAACAAGGTCTAGAATCATGTTTGCTGCACTAAACAAGGTCTAAAATCATGTTTGCCTCAATAAACAAGGTCTAGAATCATGTTTGCTGCACTAAACAAGGTCTAAAATCACGTTTGCTGCAATAAACAAGGTCTAAAATCATGTTTGCTGCAATAAACAAGGTCTAGAATCATGTTTGATGCAATAAACAAGGTCCAGAATCATGTTTGCTGCAATAAACAAGGTCTAGAATCAAGTTTGCTGCACTAAACAAGGTCTAAAATCACGTTTGCTGCAATAAACAAGGGTCAGAATCATGTTTGCTGCACTAAACAAGGTCTAGAATCATGTTTGCTGCAATAAACAAGGTCTAAAATCAAGTTTGCTGTACTAAACAAGGTCTAAAATTACGTTTGCTGCAATAAACAAGGTCTAGAATCATGTTTGCTGCAATAAACAAGGTCTAAAATCATGTTTGCTGCACTAAACAAGGTCTAGAATCATGTTTGCTGCAATAAACTAGGTCTAAAATCATGTTTATTGCAATAAACAAGGTCTAGAATCATGTTTGCTGCACTAAACAAGGTCTAAAATCACATTTGCTGCAATAAACAAGGTCTAAAATCATGTTTGCTGCAATAAACAAGGTCCAGAATCATGTTTGCTGAAATAAACAAGGTCTAAAATCAAGTTTGCTGCACTAAACAAGGTCTAAAATCACGTTTGCTGCAATAAACAAGGTCTAGAATCATGTTTGCTGCACTAAACAAGGTCTAAAATCATGTTTGCTGCAATAAACAAGGTCTAAAATCATGTTTGCTGCAATAAACAAGGTCTAGAATCATGTTTGCTGCAATAAACAAGGTCTAAAATCAAGTTTGCTGCACTAAACAAGGTCTAAAATCACGTTTGCTGCAATAAACAAGGTCTAGAATCATGTTTGCTGCAATAAACAAGGTCTAAAATCATGTTTGCTGCACTAAACAAGGTCTAGAATCATGTTTGCTGCAATAAACTAGGTCTAAAATCATGTTTATTGCAATAAACAAGGTCTAGAATCATGTTTGCTGCAATAAACTAGGTCTAGAATCATGTTTGCTGCAATAAACTAGGTCTAAAATCATGTTTATTGCACTAAACAAGGTCTAGAATCATGTTTGCTGCAATAAACTAGGTCTAAAATCATGTTTATTGCAATAAACAAGGTCTAGAATCATGTTTGCTGCACTAAACAAGGTCTAAAATCACATTTGCTGCAATAAACAAGGTCTAAAATCATGTTTGCTGCAATAAACAAGGTCCAGAATCATGTTTGCTGAAATAAACAAGGTCTAAAATCAAGTTTGCTGCACTAAACAAGGTCTAAAATCACGTTTGCTGCAATAAACAAGGCCTAGAATCATGTTTGCTGCACTAAACAAGGTCTAAAATCATGTTTGCTGCAATAAACAAGGTCTAAAATCATGTTTGCTGCAATAAACAAGGTCTAGAATCATGTTTGCTGCAATAAACAAGGTCTAAAATCAAGTTTGCTGCACTAAACAAGGTCTAAAATCACGTTTGCTGCAATAAACAAGGTCTAGAATCATGTTTGCTGCAATAAACAAGGTCTAAAATCATGTTTGCTGCAATAAACAAGGTCTAGAATCATGTTTGCTGCAATAAACTAGGTCTAAAATCATGTTTATTGCAATAAACAAGGTCTAGAATCATGTTTGCTGCAATAAACTAGGTCTAAAATCATTTTTATTGCAATAAACAAGGTCTAGAATCATGTTTGCTGCACTAAACAAGGTCTAAAATCACGTTTGCTGCAATAAACAAGGTCTAAAATCATGTTTGCTGCAATAAACAAGGTCCAGAATCATGTTTGCTACAATAAACAAGGTCTAAAATCAAGTTTGCTGCACTAAACAAGGTGTAAAATCACGTTTGCTGCAATAAACAAGGTCTAGAATCATGTTTGCTGCACTAAACAAGGTCTAAAATCATGTTTGCTGCAATAAACAAGGTCTAGAATCATGTTTGCTGCACTAAACAAGGTCTAAAATCACGTTTGCTGCAATAAACAAGGTCTAAAATCATGTTTGCTGCAATAAACAAGGTCTAGAATCATGTTTGCTGCAATAAACAAGGTCCAGAATCATGTTTGCTGAAATAAACAAGGTCTAAAATCAAGTTTGCTGCACTAAACAAGGTCTAAAATCACGTTTGCTGCAATAAACAAGGTCTAGAATCATGTTTGCTGCACTAAACAAGATCTAAAATCACGTTTGCTGCAATAAACAAGGTCTAGAATCATGTTTGCTGCACTAAACAAGGTCTAAAATCACGTATGCTGCACTAAACAAGGTCTAGAATCATGTTTGCTGCAATAAACTAGGTCTAAATTCATGTTTGCTGCACTAAACAAGGTCTAGAATCATGTTTGCTGCAATAAACTAGGTCTAAAATCATGTTTATTGCAATAAACAAGGTCTAGAATCATGTTTGCTGCAATAAACTAGGTCTAAAATCATGTTTATTGCAATAAACAAGGTCTAGAATCATGTTTGCTGCACTAAACAAGGTCTAAAATCATGTTTGCTGCAATAAACAAGGTCTAAAATCATGTTTGCTGCAATAAACAAGGTCTAGAATCATGTTTGTTACAATAAACAAGGTCTAAAATCAAGTTTGCTGCACTAAACCTGGTCTAAAATCACGTTTGCTGCAATAAACAAGGCCTAGAATCATGTTTGCTGCACTAAACAAGGTCTAAAATCATGTTTGCTGCAATAAACAAGGTCTAGAATCATGTTTGCTGCACTAAACAAGGTCTAAAATCACGTTTGCTGCAATAAACAAGGTCTAAAATCATGTTTGCTGCAATAAACAAGGTCTAGAATCATGTTTGCTGCAATAAACAAGGTCCAGAATCATGTTTGCTGCAATAAACAAGGTCTAGAATCAAGTTTGCTGCACTTAACAAGGTCTAAAATCACGTTTGCTGCAATAAACAAGGGTCAGAATCATGTTTGCTGCACTAAACAAGGTCTAGAATCATGTTTGCTGCAATAAACAAGGTCTAAAATCAAGTTTGCTGTACTAAACAAGGTCTAAAATCAAGTTTGCTGCACTAAACAAGGTCTAAAATCACGTTTGCTGCAATAAACAAGGTCTAGAATCATGTTTGCTGCAATAAACAAGGTCTAAAATCATGTTTGCTGCACTAAACAAGGTCTAGAATCATGTTTGCTGCAATAAACTAGGTCTAAAATCATGTTTATTGCAATAAACAAGGTCTAGAATCATGTTTGCTGCAATAAACTAGGTCTAGAATCATGTTTGCTGCAATAAACTAGGTCTAAAATCATGTTTATTGCACTAAACAAGGTCTAGAATCATGTTTGCTGCAATAAACTAGGTCTAAAATCATGTTTATTGCAATAAACAAGGTCTAGAATCATGTTTGCTGCACTAAACAAGGTCTAAAATCACATTTGCTGCAATAAACAAGGTCTAAAATCATGTTTGCTGCAATAAACAAGGTCCAGAATCATGTTTGCTGAAATAAACAAGGTCTAAAATCAAGTTTGCTGCACTAAACAAGGTCTAAAATCACGTTTGCTGCAATAAACAAGGCCTAGAATCATGTTTGCTGCACTAAACAAGGTCTAAAATCATGTTTGCTGCAATAAACAAGGTCTAAAATCATGTTTGCTGCAATAAACAAGGTCTAGAATCATGTTTGCTGCAATAAACAAGGTCTAAAATCAAGTTTGCTGCACTAAACAAGGTCTAAAATCACGTTTGCTGCAATAAACAAGGTCTAGAATCATGTTTGCTGCAATAAACAAGGTCTAAAATCATGTTTGCTGCAATAAACAAGGTCTAGAATCATGTTTGCTGCAATAAACTAGGTCTAAAATCATGTTTATTGCAATAAACAAGGTCTAGAATCATGTTTGCTGCAATAAACTAGGTCTAAAATCATTTTTATTGCAATAAACAAGGTCTAGAATCATGTTTGCTGCACTAAACAAGGTCTAAAATCACGTTTGCTGCAATAAACAAGGTCTAAAATCATGTTTGCTGCAATAAACAAGGTCCAGAATCATGTTTGCTACAATAAACAAGGTCTAAAATCAAGTTTGCTGCACTAAACAAGGTGTAAAATCACGTTTGCTGCAATAAACAAGGTCTAGAATCATGTTTGCTGCACTAAACAAGGTCTAAAATCATGTTTGCTGCAATAAACAAGGTCTAGAATCATGTTTGCTGCACTAAACAAGGTCTAAAATCACGTTTGCTGCAATAAACAAGGTCTAAAATCATGTTTGCTGCAATAAACAAGGTCTAGAATCATGTTTGCTGCAATAAACAAGGTCCAGAATCATGTTTGCTGAAATAAACAAGGTCTAAAATCAAGTTTGCTGCACTAAACAAGGTCTAAAATCACGTTTGCTGCAATAAACAAGGTCTAGAATCATGTTTGCTGCACTAAACAAGATCTAAAATCACGTTTGCTGCAATAAACAAGGTCTAGAATCATGTTTGCTGCACTAAACAAGGTCTAAAATCACGTATGCTGCACTAAACAAGGTCTAGAATCATGTTTGCTGCAATAAACTAGGTCTAAATTCATGTTTGCTGCACTAAACAAGGTCTAGAATCATGTTTGCTGCAATAAACTAGGTCTAAAATCATGTTTATTGCAATAAACAAGGTCTAGAATCATGTTTGCTGCAATAAACTAGGTCTAAAATCATGTTTATTGCAATAAACAAGGTCTAGAATCATGTTTGCTGCACTAAACAAGGTCTAAAATCATGTTTGCTGCAATAAACAAGGTCTAAAATCATGTTTGCTGCAATAAACAAGGTCTAGAATCATGTTTGTTACAATAAACAAGGTCTAAAATCAAGTTTGCTGCACTAAACCTGGTCTAAAATCACGTTTGCTGCAATAAACAAGGCCTAGAATCATGTTTGCTGCACTAAACAAGGTCTAAAATCATGTTTGCTGCAATAAACAAGGTCTAGAATCATGTTTGCTGCACTAAACAAGGTCTAAAATCACGTTTGCTGCAATAAACAAGGTCTAAAATCATGTTTGCTGCAATAAACAAGGTCTAGAATCATGTTTGCTGCAATAAACAAGGTCCAGAATCATGTTTGCTGCAATAAACAAGGTCTAGAATCAAGTTTGCTGCACTTAACAAGGTCTAAAATCACGTTTGCTGCAATAAACAAGGGTCAGAATCATGTTTGCTGCACTAAACAAGGTCTAGAATCATGTTTGCTGCAATAAACAAGGTCTAAAATCAAGTTTGCTGTACTAAACAAGGTCTAAAATCACGTTTGCTGCAATAAACAAGGTCTAGAATCATGTTTGCTGCAATAAACAAGGTCTAAAATCATGTTTGCTGCACTAAACAAGGTCTAGAATCATGTTTGCTGCAATAAACTAGGTCTAAAATCATGTTTATTGCAATAAACAAGGTCTAGAATCATGTTTGCTGCACTAAACAAGGTCTAAAATCACATTTGCTGCAATAAACAAGGTCTAAAATCATGTTTGCTGCAATTAACAAGGTCCAGAATCATGTTTGCTGAAATAAACAAGGTCTAAAATCAAGTTTGCTGCACTAAACAAGGTCTAAAATCACGTTTGCTGCAATAAACAAGGTCTAAAATCATGTTTGCTGCAATAAACAAGGTCTAGAATCATGTTTGCTGCAATAAACAAGGTCCAGAATCATGTTTGTTGAAATAAACAAGGTCTAAAATCAAGTTTGCTGCACTAAACAAGGTCTAAAATCACGTTTGCTGCAATAAACAAGGTCTAGAATCATGTTTGCTGCACTAAACAAGATCTAAAATCACGTTTGCTGCAATAAACAAGGTCTAGAATCATGTTTGCTGCACTAAACAAGGTCTAAAATCACGTATGCTGCACTAAACAAGGTCTAGAATCATGTTTGCTGCAATAAACTAGGTCTAAATTCATGTTTGCTGCACTAAACAAGGTCTAGAATCATGTTTGCTGCAATAAACTAGGTCTAAAATCATGTTTATTGCAATAAACAAGGTCTAGAATCATGTTTGCTGCAATAAACTAGGTCTAAAATCATGTTTATTGCAATAAACAAGGTCTAGAATCATGTTTGCTGCACTAAACAAGGTCTAAAATCATGTTTGCTGCAATAAACAAGGTCTAAAATCATGTTTGCTGCAATAAACAAGGTCTAGAATCATGTTTGTTACAATAAACAAGGTCTAAAATCAAGTTTGCTGCACTAAACCTGGTCTAAAATCACGTTTGCTGCAATAAACAAGGCCTAGAATCATGTTTGCTGCACTAAACAAGGTCTAAAATCATGTTTGCTGCAATAAACAAGGTCTAGAATCATGTTTGCTGCACTAAACAAGGTCTAAAATCACGTTTGCTGCAATAAACAAGGTCTAAAATCATGTTTGCTGCAATAAACAAGGTCTAGAATCATGTTTGCTGCAATAAACAAGGTCCAGAATCATGTTTGCTGCAATAAACAAGGTCTAGAATCAAGTTTGCTGCACTTAACAAGGTCTAAAATCACGTTTGCTGCAATAAACAAGGGTCAGAATCATGTTTGCTGCACTAAACAAGGTCTAGAATCATGTTTGCTGCAATAAACAAGGTCTAAAATCAAGTTTGCTGTACTAAACAAGGTCTAAAATCACGTTTGCTGCAATAAACAAGGTCTAAAATCATGTTTGCTGCAATAAACAAGGTCAAGAATCATGTTTGCTACAATAAACAAGGTCTAAAATCAAGTTTGCTGCACTAAACAAGGTGTAAAATCACGTTTGCTGCAATAAACAAGGTCTAGAATCATGTTTGCTGCACTAAACAAGGTCTAAAATCATGTTTGCTGCAATAAACAAGGTCTAGAATCATGTTTGCTGCACTAAACAAGGTCTAAAATCACGTTTGCTGCAATAAACAAGGTCTAAAATCATGTTTGCTGCAATAAACAAGGTCTAGAATCATGTTTGCTGCAATAAACAAGGTCCAGAATCATGTTTGCTGCAATAAACAAGGTCTAGAATCAAGTTTGCTGCACTAAACAAGGTCTAAAATCACGTTTGCTGCAATAAACAAGGTCCAGAATCATGTTTGCTGCACTAAACAAGGTCTAGAATCATGTTTGCTGCAATAAACAAGGTCTAAAATCAAGTTTGCTGTACTAAACAAGGTCTAAAATCACGTTTGCTGCAATAAACAAGGTCTAGAATCATGTTTGCTGCAATAAACTAGGTCTAAAATCATGTTTATTGCAATAAACAAGGTCTAGAATCATGTTTGCTGCACTAAACAAGGTCTAAAATCACATTTGCTGCAATAAACAAGGTCTAAAATCATGTTTGCTGCAATAAACAAGGTCCAGAATCATGTTTGCTGAAATAAACAAGGTCTAAAATCAAGTTTGCTGCACTAAACAAGGTCTAAAATCATGTTTGCTGCAATAAACAAGGTCTAAAATCATGTTTGCTGCAATAAACAAGGTCTAGAATCATGTTTGCTGCAATAAACAAGGTCTAAAATCAAGTTTGCTGCACTAAACAAGGTCTAAAATCACGTTTGCTGCAATAAACAAGGTCTAGAATCATGTTTGCTGCAATAAACAAGGTCTAAAATCATGTTTGCTGCAATAAACAAGGTCTAGAATCATGTTTGCTGCAATAAACTAGGTCTAAAATCATGTTTATTGCAATAAACAAGGTCTAGAATCATGTTTGCTGCAATAAACTAGGTCTAAAATCATGTTTATTGCAATAAACAAGGTCTAGAATCATGTTTGCTGCACTAAACAAGGTCTAAAATCACGTTTGCTGCAATAAACAAGGTCTAAAATCATGTTTGCTGCAATAAACAAGGTCAAGAATCATGTTTGCTACAATAAACAAGGTCTAAAATCAAGTTTGCTGCACTAAACAAGGTGTAGAATCACGTTTGCTGCAATAAACAAGGTCTAGAATCATGTTTGCTGCACTAAACAAGGTCTAAAATCATGTTTGCTGCAATAAACAAGGTCTAGAATCATGTTTGCTGCACTAAACAAGGTCTAAAATCACGTTTGCTGCAATAAACAAGGTCTAAAATCATGTTTGCTGCAATAAACAAGGTCTAGAATCATGTTTGCTGCAATAAACAAGGTCCAGAATCATGTTTGCTGCAATAAACAAGGTCTAGAATCAAGTTTGCTGCACTAAACAAGGTCTAAAATCACGTTTGCTGCAATAAACAAGGTCCAGAATCATGTTTGCTGCACTAAACAAGGTCTAGAATCATGTTTGCTGCAATAAACAAGGTCTAAAATCAAGTTTGCTGTACTAAACAAGGTCTAAAATCACGTTTGCTGCAATAAACAAGGTCTAGAATCATGTTTGCTGCAATAAACAAGGTCTAAAATCATGTTTGCTGCACTAAACAAGGTCTAGAATCATGTTTGCTGCAATAAACTAGGTCTAAAATCATGTTTGCTGCACTAAACAAGGTCTAGAATCATGTTTGCTGCAATAAACTAGGTCTAAAATCATGTTTATTGCAATAAACAAGGTCTAGAATCATGTTTGCTGCACTAAACAAGGTCTAAAATCACATTTGCTGCAATAAACAAGGTCTAAAATCATGTTTGCTGCAATAAACAAGGTCCAGAATCATGTTTGCTGAAATAAACAAGGTCTAAAATCAAGTTTGCTGCACTAAACAAGGTCTAAAATCACGTTTGCTGCAATAAACAAGGTCTAGAATCATGTTTGCTGCACTAAACAAGGTCTAAAATCATGTTTGCTGCAATAAACTAGGTCTAAAATCATGTTTATTGCAATAAACAAGGTCTAGAATCATGTTTGCTGCAATAAACAAGGTCTAAAATCAAGTTTGCTGCACTAAACAAGGTCTAAAATCATGTTTGCTGCAATAAACAAGGTCTAAAATCATGTTTGCTGCACTAAACAAGTTCTAGAATCATGTTTGCTGCAATAAACTAGGTCTAAAATCATGTTTATTGCAATAAACAAGGTCTAGAATCATGTTTGCTGCAATAAACTAGGTCTAAAATCATGTTTATTGCAATAAACAAGGTCTAGAATCATGTTTGCTGCACTAAACAAGGTCTAAAATCACGTTTGCTGCAATAAACAAGGTCTAAAATCATGTTTGCTGCAATAAACAAGGTCCAGAATCATGTTTGCTACAATAAACAAGGTCTAAAATCAAGTTTGCTGCACTAAACAAGGTCTAAAATCACGTTTGCTGCAATAAACAAGGTCTAGAATCATGTTTGCTGCACTAAACAAGGTCTAAAATCATGTTTGCTGCAATAAACAAGGTCTAGAATCATGTTTGCTGCACTAAACAAGGTCTAAAATCACGTTTGCTGCAATAAACAAGGTCTAAAATCATGTTTGATGCAATAAACAAGGTCTAGAATCATGTTTGCTGCAATAAACAAGGTCCAGAATCATGTTTGCTGCAATAAACAAGGTCTAGAATCAAGTTTGCTGCACTAAACAAGGTCTAGAATCATGTTTGCTGCAATAAACAAGGTCTAAAATCAAGTTTGCTGTACTAAACAAGGTCTAAAATCACATTTGCTGCTATAAACAAGGTCTAGAATCATGTTTGCTGCAATAAACAAGGTCTAAAATCATGTTTGCTGCACTAAACAAGGTCTAGAATCATGTTTGCTGCAATAAACTAGGTCTAAAATCATGTTTATTGCAACAAACAAGGTCTAGAATCATGTTTGCTGCAATAAACTAGGTCTAAAATCATGTTTATTGCAATAAACAAGGTCTAGAATCATGTTTGCTGCACTAAACAAGGTCTAAAATCACATTTGCTGCAATAAACAAGGTCTAGAATCATGTTTGCTGCACTAAACAAGGTCTAGAATCACGTTTGCTGCAATAAACAAGGTCTAAAATCATGTTTGCTGCAATAAACAAGGTCCAGAATCATGTTTGCTACAATAAACAAGGTCTAAAATCAAGTTTGCTGCACTAAACAAGGTCTAGAATCATGTTTGCTGCAATAAACAAGGTCTAAAATCACGTTTGCTGCAATAAACAAGGTCTAGAATCATGTTTGCTGCACTAAACAAGGTCTAAAATCATGTTTGCTGCAATAAACAAGGTCTAGAATCATGTTTGCTGCACTAAACAAGGTCTAAAATCACGTTTGCTGCAATAAACAAGGTCTAAAATTATGTTTGCTGCAATAAACAAGGTCTAGAATCATGTTTGCTGCAATAAACAAGGTCCAGAATCATGTTTGCTGCAATAAACAAGGTCTAAAATCATGTTTATTGCAATAAACAAGGTCTAGAATCATGTTTGCTGCACTAAACAAGGTCTAAAATCACATTTGCTGAAATAAACAAGGTCTAAAATCAAGTTTGCTGCACTAAACAAGGTCTAAAATCACGTTTGCTGCAATAAACAAGGTCTAGAATCATGTTTGCTGCACTAAACAAGGTCTAAAATCATGTTTGCTGCAATAAACAAGGTCTAAAATCATGTTTGCTGCAATAAACAAGGTCTAGAATCATGTTTGCTGCAATAAACAAGGTCTAAAATCAAGTTTGCTGCACTAAACAAGGTCTAAAATCACGTTTGCTGCAATAAACAAGGTCTAGAATCATGTTTGCTGCAATAAACAAGGTCTAAAATCATGTTTGCTGCAATAAACAAGGTCTAGAATCATGTTTGCTGCAATAAACTAGGTCTAAAATCATGTTTATTGCAATAAACAAGGTCTAGAATCATGTTTGCTGCAATAAACTAGGTCTAAAATCATGTTTATTGCAATAAACAAGGTCTAGAATCATGTTTGCTGCACTAAACAAGGTCTAAAATCACGTTTGCTGCAATAAACAAGGTCTAAAATCATGTTTGCTGCAATAAACAAGGTCCAGAATCATGTTTGCTACAATAAACAAGGTCTAAAATCAAGTTTGCTGCACTAAACAAGGTGTAAAATCACGTTTGCTGCAATAAACAAGGTCTAGAATCATGTTTGCTGCACTAAACAAGGTCTAAAATCATGTTTGCTGCAATAAACAAGGTCTAGAATCATGTTTGCTGCACTAAACAAGGTCTAAAATCACGTTTGCTGCAATAAACAAGGTCTAAAATCATGTTTGCTGCAATAAACAAGGTCTAGAATCATGTTTGCTGCAATAAACAAGGTCCAGAATCATGTTTGCTGCAATAAACAAGGTCTAGAATCAAGTTTGCTGCACTAAACAAGGTCTAAAATCACGTTTGCTGCAATAAACAAGGTCCAGAATCATGTTTGCTGCACTAAACAAGGTCTAGAATCATGTTTGCTGCAATAAACAAGGTCTAAAATCAAGTTTGCTGTACTAAACAAGGTCTAAAATCACGTTTGCTGCAATAAACAAGGTCTAGAATCATGTTTGCTGCAATAAACAAGGTCTAAAATCATGTTTGCTGCACTAAACAAGGTCTAGAATCAAGTTTGCTGCACTAAACAAGGTCTAAAATCACATTTGCTGCAATAAACAAGGTCTAGAATCATGTTTGCTGCACTAAACAAGGTCTAAAATCATGTTTGCTGCAATAAACAAGGTCTAAAATCATGTTTGCTGCAATAAACAAGGTCTAGAATCATGTTTGCTGCAATAAACAAGGTCTAAAATCATGTTTGCTGCAATAAACAAGGTCTAGAATCATGTTTGCTGCAATAAACTAGGTCTAAAATCATGTTTATTGCAATAAACAAGGTCTAGAATCATGTTTGCTGCACTAAACAAGGTCTAAAATCACGTTTGCTGCAATAAACAAGGTCTAAAATCATGTTTGCTGCAATAAACAAGGTCAAGAATCATGTTTGCTGCAATAAACAAGGTCTAAAATCAAGTTTGCTGTACTAAACAAGGTCTAAAATCACGTTTGCTGCAATAAACAAGGTCTAGAATCATGTTTGCTGCAATAAACTAGGTCTAAAATCATGTTTATTGCAATAAACAAGGTCTAGAATCATGTTTGCTGCACTAAACAAGGTCTAAAATCACATTTGCTGCAATAAACAAGGTCTAAAATCATGTTTGCTGCAATAAACAAGGTCCAGAATCATGTTTGCTGAAATAAACAAGGTCTAAAATCAAGTTTGCTGCACTAAACAAGGTCTAAAATCATGTTTGCTGCAATAAACAAGGTCTAAAATCATGTTTGCTGCAATAAACAAGGTCTAGAATCATGTTTGCTGCAATAAACAAGGTCTAAAATCAAGTTTGCTGCACTAAACAAGGTCTAAAATCACGTTTGCTGCAATAAACAAGGTCTAGAATCATGTTTGCTGCAATAAACAAGGTCTAAAATCATGTTTGCTGCAATAAACAAGGTCTAGAATCATGTTTGCTGCAATAAACTAGGTCTAAAATCATGTTTATTGCAATAAACAAGGTCTAGAATCATGTTTGCTGCAATAAACTAGGTCTAAAATCATGTTTATTGCAATAAACAAGGTCTAGAATCATGTTTGCTGCACTAAACAAGGTCTAAAATCACGTTTGCTGCAATAAACAAGGTCTAAAATCATGTTTGCTGCAATAAACAAGGTCAAGAATCATGTTTGCTACAATAAACAAGGTCTAAAATCAAGTTTGCTGCACTAAACAAGGTGTAAAATCACGTTTGCTGCAATAAACAAGGTCTAGAATCATGTTTGCTGCACTAAACAAGGTCTAAAATCACGTTTGCTGCAATAAACAAGGTCTAAAATCATGTTTGCTGCAATAAACAAGGTCTAGAATCATGTTTGCTGCAATAAACAAGGTCCAGAATCATGTTTGCTGCAATAAACAAGGTCTAGAATCAAGTTTGCTGCACTAAACAAGGTCTAAAATCACGTTTGCTGCAATAAACAAGGTCCAGAATCATGTTTGCTGCACTAAACAAGGTCTAGAATCATGTTTGCTGCAATAAACAAGGTCTAAAATCAAGTTTGCTGTACTAAACAAGGTCTAAAATCACGTTTGCTGCAATAAACAAGGTCTAGAATCATGTTTGCTGCAATAAACAAGGTCTAAAATCATGTTTGCTGCACTAAACAAGGTCTAGAATCATGTTTGCTGCAATAAACTAGGTCTAAAATCATGTTTGCTGCACTAAACAAGGTCTAGAATCATGTTTGCTGCAATAAACTAGGTCTAAAATCATGTTTATTGCAATAAACAAGGTCTAGAATCATGTTTGCTGCACTAAACAAGGTCTAAAATCACATTTGCTGCAATAAACAAGGTCTAAAATCATGTTTGCTGCAATAAACAAGGTCCAGAATCATGTTTGCTGAAATAAACAAGGTCTAAAATCAAGTTTGCTGCACTAAACAAGGTCTAAAATCACGTTTGCTGCAATAAACAAGGTCTAGAATCATGTTTGCTGCACTAAACAAGGTCTAAAATCATGTTTGCTGCAATAAACTAGGTCTAAAATCATGTTTATTGCAATAAACAAGGTCTAGAATCATGTTTGCTGCAATAAACAAGGTCTAAAATCAAGTTTGCTGCACTAAACAAGGTCTAAAATCATGTTTGCTGCAATAAACAAGGTCTAAAATCATGTTTGCTGCACTAAACAAGTTCTAGAATCATGTTTGCTGCAATAAACTAGGTCTAAAATCATGTTTATTGCAATAAACAAGGTCTAGAATCATGTTTGCTGCAATAAACTAGGTCTAAAATCATGTTTATTGCAATAAACAAGGTCTAGAATCATGTTTGCTGCACTAAACAAGGTCTAAAATCACGTTTGCTGCAATAAACAAGGTCTAAAATCATGTTTGCTGCAATAAACAAGGTCCAGAATCATGTTTGCTACAATAAACAAGGTCTAAAATCAAGTTTGCTGCACTAAACAAGGTCTAAAATCACGTTTGCTGCAATAAACAAGGTCTAGAATCATGTTTGCTGCACTAAACAAGGTCTAAAATCATGTTTGCTGCAATAAACAAGGTCTAGAATCATGTTTGCTGCACTAAACAAGGTCTAAAATCACGTTTGCTGCAATAAACAAGGTCTAAAATCATGTTTGATGCAATAAACAAGGTCTAGAATCATGTTTGCTGCAATAAACAAGGTCCAGAATCATGTTTGCTGCAATAAACAAGGTCTAGAATCAAGTTTGCTGCACTAAACAAGGTCTAAAATCACGTTTGCTGCAATAAACAAGGTCCAGAATCATGTTTACTGCACTAAACAAGGTCTAGAATCATGTTTGCTGCAATAAACAAGGTCTAAAATCAAGTTTGCTGTACTAAACAAGGTCTAAAATCACATTTGCTGCTATAAACAAGGTCTAGAATCATGTTTGCTGCAATAAACAAGGTCTAAAATCATGTTTGCTGCACTAAACAAGGTCTAGAATCATGTTTGCTGCAATAAACTAGGTCTAAAATCATGTTTATTGCAACAAACAAGGTCTAGAATCATGTTTGCTGCAATAAACTAGGTCTAAAATCATGTTTATTGCAATAAACAAGGTCTAGAATCATGTTTGCTGCACTAAACAAGGTCTAAAATCACATTTGCTGCAATAAACAAGGTCTAGAATCATGTTTGCTGCACTAAACAAGGTCTAGAATCACGTTTGCTGCAATAAACAAGGTCTAAAATCATGTTTGCTGCAATAAACAAGGTCCAGAATCATGTTTGCTACAATAAACAAGGTCTAAAATCAAGTTTGCTGCACTAAACAAGGTCTAGAATCATGTTTGCTGCAATAAACAAGGTCTAAAATCACGTTTGCTGCAATAAACAAGGTCTAGAATCATGTTTGCTGCACTAAACAAGGTCTAAAATCATGTTTGCTGCAATAAACAAGGTCTAGAATCATGTTTGCTGCACTAAACAAGGTCTAAAATCATGTTTGCTGCAATAAACAAGGTCTAAAATCATGTTTGCTGCAATAAACAAGGTCTAGAATCATGTTTGCTGCAATAAACAAGGTCTAAAATCAAGTTTGCTGCACTAAACAAGGTCTAAAATCACGTTTGCTGCAATAAACAAGGTCTAGAATCATGTTTGCTGCAATAAACAAGGTCTAAAATCATGTTTGCTGCAATAAACAAGGTCTAGAATCATGTTTGCTGCAATAAACTAGGTCTAAAATCATGTTTATTGCAATAAACAAGGTCTAGAATCATGTTTGCTGCAATAAACTAGGTCTAAAATCATGTTTATTGCAATAAACAAGGTCTAGAATCATGTTTGCTGCACTAAACAAGGTCTAAAATCACGTTTGCTGCAATAAACAAGGTCTAAAATCATGTTTGCTGCAATAAACAAGGTCCAGAATCATGTTTGCTACAATAAACAAGGTCTAAAATCAAGTTTGCTGCACTAAACAAGGTGTAAAATCACGTTTGCTGCAATAAACAAGGTCTAGAATCATGTTTGCTGCACTAAACAAGGTCTAAAATCATGTTTGCTGCAATAAACAAGGTCTAGAATCATGTTTGCTGCACTAAACAAGGTCTAAAATCACGTTTGCTGCAATAAACAAGGTCTAAAATCATGTTTGCTGCAATAAACAAGGTCTAGAATCATGTTTGCTGCAATAAACAAGGTCCAGAATCATGTTTGCTGCAATAAACAAGGTCTAGAATCAAGTTTGCTGCACTAAACAAGGTCTAAAATCACGTTTGCTGCAATAAACAAGGTCCAGAATCATGTTTGCTGCACTAAACAAGGTCTAGAATCATGTTTGCTGCAATAAACAAGGTCTAAAATCAAGTTTGCTGTACTAAACAAGGTCTAAAATCACGTTTGCTGCAATAAACAAGGTCTAGAATCATGTTTGCTGCAATAAACAAGGTCTAAAATCATGTTTGCTGCACTAAACAAGGTCTAGAATCAAGTTTGCTGCACTAAACAAGGTCTAAAATCACATTTGCTGCAATAAACAAGGTCTAGAATCATGTTTGCTGCACTAAACAAGGTCTAAAATCATGTTTGCTGCAATAAACAAGGTCTAAAATCATGTTTGCTGCAATAAACAAGGTCTAGAATCATGTTTGCTGCAATAAACAAGGTCTAAAATCAAGTTTGCTGCACTAAACAAGGTCTAAAATCACGTTTGCTGCAATAAACAAGGTCTAGAATCATGTTTGCTGCAATAAACAAGGTCTAAAATCATGTTTGCTGCAATAAACAAGGTCTAGAATCATGTTTGCTGCAATAAACTAGGTCTAAAATCATGTTTATTGCAATAAACAAGGTCTAGAATCATGTTTGCTGCAATAAACTAGGTCTAAAATCATGTTTATTGCAATAAACAAGGTCTAGAATCATGTTTGCTGCACTAAACAAGGTCTAAAATCACGTTTGCTGCAATAAACAAGGTCTAAAATCATGTTTGCTGCAATAAACAAGGACCAGAATCATGTTTGCTACAATAAACAAGGTCTAAAATCAAGTTTGCTGCACTAAACAAGGTGTAAAATCACGTTTGCTGCAATAAACAAGGTCTAGAATCATGTTTGCTGCACTAAACAAGGTCTAAAATCATGTTTGCTGCAATAAACAAGGTCTAGAATCATGTTTGCTGCACTAAACAAGGTCTAAAATCACGTTTGCTGCAATAAACAAGGTCTAAAATCATGTTTGCTGCAATAAACAAGGTCTAGAATCATGTTTGCTGCAATAAACAAGGTCCAGAATCATGTTTGCTGCAATAAACAAGCTCTAGAATCAAGTTTGCTGCACTAAACAAGGTCTAAAATCACGTTTGCTGCAATAAACAAGGTCCAGAATCATGTTTGCTGCACTAAACAAGGTCTAGAATCATGTTTGCTGCAATAAACAAGGTCTAAAATCAAGTTTGCTGTACTAAACAAGGTCTAAAATCACGTTTGCTGCAATAAACAAGGTCTAGAATCATGTTTGCTGCAATAAACAAGGTCTAAAATCATGTTTGCTGCACTAAACAAGGTCTAGAATCATGTTTGCTGCAATAAACTAGGTCTAAAATCATGTTTATTGCAATAAACAAGGTCTAGAATCATGTTTGCTGCACTAAACAAGGTCTAAAATCACATTTGCTGCAATAAACAAGGTCTAAAATCATGTTTGCTGCAATAAACAAGGTCCAGAATCATGTTTGCTGAAATAAACAAGGTCTAAAATCAAGTTTGCTGCACTAAACAAGGTCTAAAATCACGTTTGCTGCAATAAACAAGGTCTAGAATCATGTTTGCTGCACTAAACAAGGTCTAAAATCATGTTTGCTGCAATAAACAAGGTCTAAAATCATGTTTGCTTCAATAAACAAGGTCTAAAATCAAGTTTGCTGCACTAAACAAGGTCTAAAATCACGTTTGCTGCAATAAACAAGGTCTAAAATCATCTTTGCTGCACTAAACAAGTTCTAGAATCATGTTTGCTGCAATAAACTAGGTCTAAAATCATGTTTATTGCAATAAACAAGGTCTAGAATCATGTTTGCTGCAATAAACTAGGTCTAAAATCATGTTTATTGCAATAAACAAGGTCTAGAATCATGTTTGCTGCACTAAACAAGGTCTAAAATCACGTTTGCTGCAATAAACAAGGTCTAAAATCATGTTTGCTGCAATAAACAAGGTCCAGAATCATGTTTGCTACAATAAACAAGGTCTAAAATCAAGTTTGCTGCACTAAACAAGGTCTAAAATCACGTTTGCTGCAATAAACAAGGTCTAGAATCATGTTTGCTGCACTAAACAAGGTCTAAAATCATGTTTGCTGCAATAAACAAGGTCTAGAATCATGTTTGCTGCACTAAACAAGGTCTAAAATCATGTTTGCTGCAATAAACAAGGTCTAAAATCATGTTTGCTGCAATAAACAAGGTCTAAAATCAAGTTTGCTGCACTAAACAAGGTCTAAAATCACGTTTGCTGCAATAAACAAGGTCTAAAATCATGTTTGCTGCACTAAACAAGTTCTAGAATCATGTTTGCTGCAATAAACTAGGTCTAAAATCATGTTTATTGCAATAAACAAGGTCTAGAATCATGTTTGCTGCAATAAACTAGGTCTAAAATCATGTTTATTGCAATAAACAAGGTCTAGAATCATGTTTGCTGCACTAAACAAGGTCTAAAATCACGTTTGCTGCAATAAACAAGGTCTAAAATCATGTTTGCTGCAATAAACAAGGTCCAGAATCATGTTTGCTGCACTAAACAAGGTCTAAAATCACGTTTGCTGCAATAAACAAGGTCTAAAATCATGTTTGATGCAATAAACAAGGTCTAGAATCATGTTTGCTGCAATAAACAAGGTCCAGAATCATGTTTGCTGCAATAAACAAGGTCTAGAATCAAGTTTGCTGCACTAAACAAGGTCTAAAATCACGTTTGCTGCAATAAACAAGGTCCAGAATCATGTTTACTGCACTAAACAAGGTCTAGAATCATGTTTGCTGCAATAAACAAGGTCTAAAATCAAGTTTGCTGTACTAAACAAGGTCTAAAATCACATTTGCTGCTATAAACAAGGTCTAGAATCATGTTTGCTGCAATAAACAAGGTCTAAAATCATGTTTGCTGCACTAAACAAGGTCTAGAATCATGTTTGCTGCAATAAACTAGGTCTAAAATCATGTTTATTGCAACAAACAAGGTCTAGAATCATGTTTGCTGCAATAAACTAGGTCTAAAATCATGTTTATTGCAATAAACAAGGTCTAGAATCATGTTTGCTGAACTAAACAAGGTCTAAAATCACATTTGCTGCAATAAACAAGGTCTAGAATCATGTTTGCTGCACTAAACAAGGTCTAAAATCACGTTTGCTGCAATAAACAAGGTCTAAAATCATGTTTGCTGCAATAAACAAGGTCCAGAATCATGTTTGCTACAATAAACAAGGTCTAAAATCAAGTTTGCTGCAATAAACAAGGTCTAAAATCAAGTTTGCTGTACTAAACAAGGTCTAAAATCACATTTGCTGCTATAAACAAGGTCTAGAATCATGTTTGCTGCAATAAACAAGGTCTAAAATCATGTTTGCTGCACTAAACAAGGTCTAGAATCATGTTTGCTGCAATAAACTAGGTCTAAAATCATGTTTATTGCAACAAACAAGGTCTAGAATCATGTTTGCTGCAATAAACTAGGTCTAAAATCATGTTTATTGCAATAAACAAGGTCTAGAATCATGTTTGCTGCACTAAACAAGGTCTAAAGTCACATTTGCTGCAATAAACAAGGTCTAGAATCATGTTTGCTGCACTAAACAAGGTCTAAAATCACGTTTGCTGCAATAAACAAGGTCTAAAATCATGTTTGCTGCAATAAACAAGGTCCAGAATCATGTTTGCTACAATAAACAAGGTCTAAAATCAAGTTTGCTGCACTAAACAAGGTCTAGAATCATGTTTGCTGCAATAAACAAGGTCTAAAATCACGTTTGCTGCAATAAACAAGGTCTAGAATCATGTTTGCTGCACTAAACAAGGTCTAAAATCATGTTTGCTGCAATAAACAAGGTCTAGAATCATGTTTGCTGCACTAAACAAGGTCTAAAATCACGTTTGCTGCAATAAACAAGGTCTAAAATTATGTTTGCTGCAATAAACAAGGTCTAGAATCATGTTTGCTGCAATAAACAAGGTCCAGAATCATGTTTGCTGCAATAAACAAGGTCTAAAATCATGTTTATTGCAATAAACAAGGTCTAGAATCATGTTTGCTGCACTAAACAAGGTCTAAAATCACATTTGCTGCAATAAACAAGGTCTAAAATCATGTTTGCTGCAATAAACAAGGTCCAGAATCGTGTTTGCTGAAATAAACAAGGTCTAAAATCAAGTTTGCTGCACTAAACAAGGTCTAAAATCACGTTTGCTGCAATAAACAAGGTCTAGAATCATGTTTGCTGCAATAAACAAGGTCTAAAATCATGTTTGCTGCAATAAACAAGGTCTAGAATCATGTTTGCTGCAATAAACTAGGTCTAAAATCATGTTTATTGCAATAAACAAGGTCTAGAATCATGTTTGCTGCAATAAACTAGGTCTAAAATCATGTTTATTGCAATAAACAAGGTCTAGAATCATGTTTGCTGCACTAAACAAGGTCTAAAATCACGTTTGCTGCAATAAACAAGGTCTAAAATCATGTTTGCTGCAATAAACAAGGTCCAGAATCATGTTTGCTACAATAAACAAGGTCTAAAATCAAGTTTGCTGCACTAAACAAGGTGTAAAATCACGTTTGCTGCAATAAACAAGGTCTAGAATCATGTTTGCTGCACTAAACAAGGTCTAAAATCATGTTTGCTGCAATAAACAAGGTCTAGAATCATGTTTGCTGCACTAAACAAGGTCTAAAATCACGTTTGCTGCAATAAACAAGGTCTAAAATCATGTTTGCTGCAATAAACAAGGTCTAGAATCATGTTTGCTGCAATAAACAAGGTCCAGAATCATGTTTGCTGCAATAAACAAGGTCTAGAATCAAGTTTGCTGCACTAAACAAGGTCTAAAATCACGTTTGCTGCAATAAACAAGGTCCAGAATCATGTTTGCTGCACTAAACAAGGTCTAGAATCATGTTTGCTGCAATAAACAAGGTCTAAAATCAAGTTTGCTGTACTAAACAAGGTCTAAAATCACGTTTGCTGCAATAAACAAGGTCTAGAATCATGTTTGCTGCAATAAACAAGGTCTAAAATCATGTTTGCTGCACTAAACAAGGTCTAGAATCAAGTTTGCTGCACTAAACAAGGTCTAAAATCACATTTGCTGCAATAAACAAGGTCTAGAATCATGTTTGCTGCACTAAACAAGGTCTAAAATCATGTTTGCTGCAATAAACAAGGTCTAAAATCATGTTTGCTGCAATAAACAAGGTCTAGAATCATGTTTGCTGCAATAAACAAGGTCTAAAATCAAGTTTGCTGCACTAAACAAGGTCTAAAATCACGTTTGCTGCAATAAACAAGGTCTAGAATCATGTTTGCTGCAATAAACAAGGTCTAAAATCATGTTTGCTGCAATAAACAAGGTCTAGAATCATGTTTGCTGCAATAAACTAGGTCTAAAATCATGTTTATTGCAATAAACAAGGTCTAGAATCATGTTTGCTGCAATAAACTAGGTCTAAAATCATGTTTATTGCAATAAACAAGGTCTAGAATCATGTTTGCTGCACTAAACAAGGTCTAAAATCACGTTTGCTGCAATAAACAAGGTCTAAAATCATGTTTGCTGCAATAAACAAGGACCAGAATCATGTTTGCTACAATAAACAAGGTCTAAAATCAAGTTTGCTGCACTAAACAAGGTGTAAAATCACGTTTGCTGCAATAAACAAGGTCTAGAATCATGTTTGCTGCACTAAACAAGGTCTAAAATCATGTTTGCTGCAATAAACAAGGTCTAGAATCATGTTTGCTGCACTAAACAAGGTCTAAAATCACGTTTGCTGCAATAAACAAGGTCTAAAATCATGTTTGCTGCAATAAACAAGGTCTAGAATCATGTTTGCTGCAATAAACAAGGTCCAGAATCATGTTTGCTGCAATAAACAAGCTCTAGAATCAAGTTTGCTGCACTAAACAAGGTCTAAAATCACGTTTGCTGCAATAAACAAGGTCCAGAATCATGTTTGCTGCACTAAACAAGGTCTAGAATCATGTTTGCTGCAATAAACAAGGTCTAAAATCAAGTTTGCTGTACTAAACAAGGTCTAAAATCACGTTTGCTGCAATAAACAAGGTCTAGAATCATGTTTGCTGCAATAAACAAGGTCTAAAATCATGTTTGCTGCACTAAACAAGGTCTAGAATCATGTTTGCTGCAATAAACTAGGTCTAAAATCATGTTTATTGCAATAAACAAGGTCTAGAATCATGTTTGCTGCACTAAACAAGGTCTAAAATCACATTTGCTGCAATAAACAAGGTCTAAAATCATGTTTGCTGCAATAAACAAGGTCCAGAATCATGTTTGCTGAAATAAACAAGGTCTAAAATCAAGTTTGCTGCACTAAACAAGGTCTAAAATCACGTTTGCTGCAATAAACAAGGTCTAGAATCATGTTTGCTGCACTAAACAAGGTCTAAAATCATGTTTGCTGCAATAAACAAGGTCTAAAATCATGTTTGCTTCAATAAACAAGGTCTAAAATCAAGTTTGCTGCACTAAACAAGGTCTAAAATCACGTTTGCTGCAATAAACAAGGTCTAAAATCATCTTTGCTGCACTAAACAAGTTCTAGAATCATGTTTGCTGCAATAAACTAGGTCTAAAATCATGTTTATTGCAATAAACAAGGTCTAGAATCATGTTTGCTGCAATAAACTAGGTCTAAAATCATGTTTATTGCAATAAACAAGGTCTAGAATCATGTTTGCTGCACTAAACAAGGTCTAAAATCACGTTTGCTGCAATAAACAAGGTCTAAAATCATGTTTGCTGCAATAAACAAGGTCCAGAATCATGTTTGCTACAATAAACAAGGTCTAAAATCAAGTTTGCTGCACTAAACAAGGTCTAAAATCACGTTTGCTGCAATAAACAAGGTCTAGAATCATGTTTGCTGCACTAAACAAGGTCTAAAATCATGTTTGCTGCAATAAACAAGGTCTAGAATCATGTTTGCTGCACTAAACAAGGTCTAAAATCATGTTTGCTGCAATAAACAAGGTCTAAAATCATGTTTGCTGCAATAAACAAGGTCTAAAATCAAGTTTGCTGCACTAAACAAGGTCTAAAATCACGTTTGCTGCAATAAACAAGGTCTAAAATCATGTTTGCTGCACTAAACAAGTTCTAGAATCATGTTTGCTGCAATAAACTAGGTCTAAAATCATGTTTATTGCAATAAACAAGGTCTAGAATCATGTTTGCTGCAATAAACTAGGTCTAAAATCATGTTTATTGCAATAAACAAGGTCTAGAATCATGTTTGCTGCACTAAACAAGGTCTAAAATCACGTTTGCTGCAATAAACAAGGTCTAAAATCATGTTTGCTGCAATAAACAAGGTCCAGAATCATGTTTGCTGCACTAAACAAGGTCTAAAATCACGTTTGCTGCAATAAACAAGGTCTAAAATCATGTTTGATGCAATAAACAAGGTCTAGAATCATGTTTGCTGCAATAAACAAGGTCCAGAATCATGTTTGCTGCAATAAACAAGGTCTAGAATCAAGTTTGCTGCACTAAACAAGGTCTAAAATCACGTTTGCTGCAATAAACAAGGTCCAGAATCATGTTTACTGCACTAAACAAGGTCTAGAATCATGTTTGCTGCAATAAACAAGGTCTAAAATCAAGTTTGCTGTACTAAACAAGGTCTAAAATCACATTTGCTGCTATAAACAAGGTCTAGAATCATGTTTGCTGCAATAAACAAGGTCTAAAATCATGTTTGCTGCACTAAACAAGGTCTAGAATCATGTTTGCTGCAATAAACTAGGTCTAAAATCATGTTTATTGCAACAAACAAGGTCTAGAATCATGTTTGCTGCAATAAACTAGGTCTAAAATCATGTTTATTGCAATAAACAAGGTCTAGAATCATGTTTGCTGAACTAAACAAGGTCTAAAATCACATTTGCTGCAATAAACAAGGTCTAGAATCATGTTTGCTGCACTAAACAAGGTCTAAAATCACGTTTGCTGCAATAAACAAGGTCTAAAATCATGTTTGCTGCAATAAACAAGGTCCAGAATCATGTTTGCTACAATAAACAAGGTCTAAAATCAAGTTTGCTGCAATAAACAAGGTCTAAAATCAAGTTTGCTGTACTAAACAAGGTCTAAAATCACATTTGCTGCTATAAACAAGGTCTAGAATCATGTTTGCTGCAATAAACAAGGTCTAAAATCATGTTTGCTGCACTAAACAAGGTCTAGAATCATGTTTGCTGCAATAAACTAGGTCTAAAATCATGTTTATTGCAACAAACAAGGTCTAGAATCATGTTTGCTGCAATAAACTAGGTCTAAAATCATGTTTATTGCAATAAACAAGGTCTAGAATCATGTTTGCTGCACTAAACAAGGTCTAAAGTCACATTTGCTGCAATAAACAAGGTCTAGAATCATGTTTGCTGCACTAAACAAGGTCTAAAATCACGTTTGCTGCAATAAACAAGGTCTAAAATCATGTTTGCTGCAATAAACAAGGTCCAGAATCATGTTTGCTACAATAAACAAGGTCTAAAATCAAGTTTGCTGCACTAAACAAGGTCTAGAATCATGTTTGCTGCAATAAACAAGGTCTAAAATCACGTTTGCTGCAATAAACAAGGTCTAGAATCATGTTTGCTGCACTAAACAAGGTCTAAAATCATGTTTGCTGCAATAAACAAGGTCTAGAATCATGTTTGCTGCACTAAACAAGGTCTAAAATCACGTTTGCTGCAATAAACAAGGTCTAAAATTATGTTTGCTGCAATAAACAAGGTCTAGAATCATGTTTGCTGCAATAAACAAGGTCCAGAATCATGTTTGCTGCAATAAACAAGGTCTAAAATCATGTTTATTGCAATAAACAAGGTCTAGAATCATGTTTGCTGCACTAAACAAGGTCTAAAATCACATTTGCTGCAATAAACAAGGTCTAAAATCATGTTTGCTGCAATAAACAAGGTCCAGAATCGTGTTTGCTGAAATAAACAAGGTCTAAAATCAAGTTTGCTGCACTAAACAAGGTCTAAAATCACGTTTGCTGCAATAAACAAGGTCTAGAATCATGTTTGCTGCACTAAACAAGGTCTAAAATCATGTTTGCTGCAATAAACAAGGTCTAAAATCATGTTTGCTGCAATAAACAAGGTCTAGAATCATGTTTGCTGCAATAAACAAGGTCTAAAATCAAGTTTGCTGCACTAAACAAGGTCTAAAATCACGTTTGCTGCAATAAACAAGGTCTAGAATCATGTTTGCTGCAATAAACAAGGTCTAAAATCATGTTTGCTGCAATAAACAAGGTCTAGAATCATGTTTGCTGCAATAAACTAGGTCTAAAATCATGTTTATTGCAATAAACAAGGTCTAGAATCATGTTTGCTGCAATAAACTAGGTCTAAAATCATGTTTATTGCAATAAACAAGGTCTAGAATCATGTTTGCTGCACTAAACAAGGTCTAAAATCACGTTTGCTGCAATAAACAAGGTCTAAAATCATGTTTGCTGCAATAAACAAGGTCCAGAATCATGTTTGCTACAATAAACAAGGTCTAAAATCAAGTTTGCTGCACTAAACAAGGTGTAAAATCACGTTTGCTGCAATAAACAAGGTCTAAAATCATGTTTGCTGCAATAAACAAGGTCTAGAATCATGTTTGCTGCAATAAACAAGGTCCAGAATCATGTTTGCTGCAATAAACAAGGTCTAGAATCAAGTTTGCTGCACTAAACAAGGTCTAAAATCACGTTTGCTGCAATAAACAAGGTCCAGAATCATGTTTGCTGCACTAAACAAGGTCTAGAATCATGTTTGCTGCAATAAACAAGGTCTAAAATCAAGTTTGCTGTACTAAACAAGGTCTAAAATCACGTTTGCTGCAATAAACAAGGTCTAGAATCATGTTTGCTGCAATAAACAAGGTCTAAAATCATGTTTGCTGCACTAAACAAGGTCTAGAATCATGTTTGCTGCAATAAACTAGGTCTAAAATCATGTTTATTGCAATAAACAAGGTCTAGAATCATGTTTGCTGCACTAAACAAGGTCTAAAATCACATTTGCTGCAATAAACAAGGTCTAAAATCATGTTTGCTGCAATAAACAAGGTCCAGAATCATGTTTGCTGAAATAAACAAGGTCTAAAATCAAGTTTGCTGCACTAAACAAGGTCTAAAATCACGTTTGCTGCAATAAACAAGGTCTAGAATCATGTTTGCTGCACTAAACAAGGTCTAAAATCATGTTTGCTGCAATAAACAAGGTCTAAAATCATGTTTGCTGCAATAATCAAGGTCTAAAATCAAGTTTGCTGCACTAAACAAGGTCTAAAATCACGTTTGCTGCAATAAACAAGGTCTAAAATCATGTTTGCTGCACTAAACAAGTTCTAGAATCATGTTTGCTGCAATAAACTAGGTATAAAATCATGTTTATTGCAATAAACAAGGTCTAGAATCATGTTTGCTGCACTAAACAAGGTCTAAAATCACGTTTGCTGCAATAAACAAGGTCTAAAATCATGTTTGCTGCAATAAACAAGGTCTAAAATCATGTTTATTGCAATAAACAAGGTCTAGAATCATGTTTGCTGCACTAAACAAGGTCTAAAATCACGTTTGCTGCAATAAACAAGGTCTAAAATCATGTTTGCTGCAATAAACAAGGTCCAGAATCATGTTTGCTACAATAAACAAGGTCTAAAATCAAGTTTGCTGCACTAAACAAGGTCTAAAATCACGTTTGCTGCAATAAACAAGGTCTAGAATCATGTTTGCTGCACTAAACAAGGTCTAAAATCATGTTTGCTGCAATAAACAAGGTCTAGAATCATGTTTGCTGCACTAAACAAGGTCTAAAATCACGTTTGCTGCAATAAACAAGGTCTAAAATCATGTTTGATGCAATAAACAAGGTCTAGAATCATGTTTGCTGCAATAAACAAGGTCCAGAATCATGTTTGCTGCAATAAACAAGGTCTAGAATCAAGTTTGCTGCACTAAACAAGGTCTAAAATCATGTTTGCTGCAATAAACAAGGTCCAGAATCATGTTTACTGCACTAAACAAGGTCTAGAATCATGTTTGCTGCAATAAACAAGGTCTAAAATCAAGTTTGCTGTACTAAACAAGGTCTAAAATCACATTTGCTGCTATAAACAAGGTCTAGAATCATGTTTGCTGCAATAAACAAGGTCTAAAATCATGTTTGCTGCACTAAACAAGGTCTAGAATCATGTTTGCTGCAATAAACTAGGTCTAAAATCATGTTTATTGCAATAAACAAGGTCTAGAATCATGTTTGCTGCACTAAACAAGGTCTAAAATCACATTTGCTGCAATAAACAAGGTCTAGAATCATGTTTGCTGCACTAAACAAGGTCTAAAATCACGTTTGCTGCAATAAACAAGGTCTAAAATCATGTTTGCTGCAATAAACAAGGTCCAGAATCATGTTTGCTACAATAAACAAGGTCTAAAATCAAGTTTGCTGCACTAAACAAGGTCTAGAATCATGTTTGCTGCAATAAACAAGGTCTAAAATCACGTTTGCTGCAATAAACAAGGTCTAGAATCATGTTTGCTGCAGTAAACAAGGTCTAAAATCATGTTTGCTGCAATAAACAAGGTCTAGAATCATGTTTGCTGCACTAAACAAGGTCTAAAATCATGTTTGCTGCAATAAACAAGGTCTAAAATTATGTTTGCTGCAATAAACAAGGTCTAGAATCATGTTTGCTGCAAAAAACAAGGTCCAGAATCATGTTTGCTGCAATAAACAAGGTCTAGAATCAAGTTTGCTGCACTAAACAAGGTCTAAAATCACGTTTGCTGCAATAAACAAGGTCCAGAATCATGTTTGCTGCACTAAACAAGGTCTAGAATCATGTTTGCTGCAATAAACAAGGTCTAAAATCAAGTTTGCTGTACTAAACAAGGTCTAAAATCACGTTTGCTGCAATAAAGAAGGTCTAGAATCATGTTGGCTGCAATAAACAAGGTCTAAAATCATGTTTGCTGCACTAAACAAGGTCTAGAATCATGTTTGCTGCAATAAACTAGGTCTAAAATCATGTTTATTGCAATAAACAAGGTCTAGAATCATGTTTGCTGCAATAAACTAGGTCTAAAATCATGTTTATTGCAATAAACAAGGTCTAGAATCATGTTTGCTGCACTAAACAAGGTCTAAAATCACATTTGCTGCAATAAACAAGGTCTAAAATCATGTTTGCTGCAATAAACAAGGTCCAGAATCATGTTTGCTGAAATAAACAAGGTCTAAAATCAAGTTTGCTGCACTAAACAAGGTCTAAAATCACGTTTGCTGCAATAAACAAGGTCTAGAATCATGTTTGCTGCAATAAACAAGGTCTAAAATCACGTTTGCTGCAATAAACAAGGTCTAGAATCATGTTTGCTGCACTAAACAAGGTCTAAAATCATGTTTGCTGCAATAAACAAGGTCTAGAATCATGTTTGCTGCACTAAACAAGGTCTAAAATCATGTTTGCTGCAATAAACAAGGTCTAAAATTATGTTTGCTGCAATAAACAAGGTCTAGAATCATGTTTGCTGCAAAAAACAAGGTCCAGAATCATGTTTGCTGCAATAAACAAGGTCTAGAATCAAGTTTGCTGCACTAAACAAGGTCTAAAATCACGTTTGCTGCAATAAACAAGGTCCAGAATCATGTTTGCTGCACTAAACAAGGTCTAGAATCATGTTTGCTGCAATAAACAAGGTCTAAAATCAAGTTTGCTGTACTAAACAAGGTCTAAAATCACGTTTGCTGCAATAAACAAGGTCTAGAATCATGTTGGCTGCAATAAACAAGGTCTAAAATCATGTTTGCTGCACTAAACAAGGTCTAGAATCATGTTTGCTGCAATAAACTAGGTCTAAAATCATGTTTATTGCAATAAACAAGGTCTAGAATCATGTTTGCTGCAATAAACTAGGTCTAAAATCATGTTTATTGCAATAAACAAGGTCTAGAATCATGTTTGCTGCACTAAACAAGGTCTAAAATCACATTTGCTGCAATAAACAAGGTCTAAAATCACGTATGCTGCACTAAACAAGGTCTAGAATCATGTTTGCTGCAATAAACTAGGTCTAAAATCATGTTTACTGCACTAAACAAGGTCTAGAATCATGTTTGCTGCAATAAACTAGGTCTAAAATCATGTTTATTGCAATAAACAAGGTCTAGAATCATGTTTGCTGCAATAAACTAGGTCTAAAATCATGTTTATTGCAATAAACAAGGTCTAGAATCATGTTTGCTGCACTAAACAAGGTCTAAAATCATGTTTGCTGCAATAAACAAGTTCTAAAATCATGTTTGCTGCAATAAACAAGGTCTAGAATCATGTTTGTTACAATAAACAAGGTCTAAAATCAAGTTTGCTGCACTAAACCTGGTCTAAAATCACGTTTGCTGCAATAAACAAGGTCTAGAATCATGTTTGCTGCACTAAACAAGGTCTAAAATCATGTTTGCTGCAATAAACAAGGTCTAGAATCATGTTTGCTGCACTAAACAAGGTCTAAAATCACGTTTGCTGCAATAAACAAGGTCTAAAATCATGTTTGCTGCAATAAACAAGGTCTAGAATCATGTTTGCTGCACTAAACAAGGTCTAGAATCATGTTTGCTGCAATAAACAAGGTCTAAAATCAAGTTTGCTGTACTAAACAAGGTCTAAAATCACGTTTGCTGCAATAAACAAGGTCTAGAATCATGTTTGCTGCAATAAACAAGGTCTAAAATCATGTTTGCTGCACTAAACAAGGTCTAGAATCATGTTTGCTGCAATAAACTAGGTCTAAAATCATGTTTGCTGCAATAAACAAGGTCTAGAATCATGTTTGCTGCACTAAACAAGGTCTAAAATCACGTTTGCTGCAATAAACAAGGTCTAAAATCATGTTTGATGCAATAAACAAGGTCTAGAATCATGTTTGCTGCAATAAACAAGGTCCAGAATCATGTTTGCTGCAATAAACAAGGTCTAGAATCAAGTTTGCTGCACTAAACAAGGTCTAAAATCACGTTTGCTGCAATAAACAAGGTCCAGAATCATGTTTACTGCACTAAACAAGGTCTAGAATCATGTTTGCTGCAATAAACAAGGTCTAAAATCAAGTTTGCTGTACTAAACAAGGTCTAAAATCACGTTTGCTGCAATAAACAATGTCTAGAATCATGATTGCTGCAATAAACAAGGTCTAAAATCATGTTTGCTGCACTAAACAAGGTCTAGAATCATGTTTGCTGCAATAAACTAGGTCTAAAATCATGTTTATTGCAACAAACAAGGTCTAGAATCATGTTTGCTGCAATAAACTAGGTCTAAAATCATGTTTATTGCAATAAACAAGGTCTAGAATCATGTTTGCTGCACTAAACAAGGTCTAAAATCACATTTGCTGCAATAAACAAGGTCTAGAATCATGTTTGCTGCACTAAACAAGGTCTAAAATCACGTTTGCTGCAATAAACAAGGTCTAAAATCATGTTTGCTGCAATAAACAAGGTCCAGAATCATGTTTGCTACAATAAACAAGGTCTAAAATCAAGTTTGCTGCACTAAACAAGGTCTAGAATCATGTTTGCTGCAATAAACAAGGTCTAAAATCACGTTTGCTGCAATAAACAAGGTCTAGAATCATGTTTGCTGCACTAAACAAGGTCTAAAATCATGTTTGCTGCAATAAACAAGGTCTAGAATCATGTTTGCTGCACTAAACAAGGTCTAAAATCACGTTTGCTGCAATAAACAAGGTCTAAAATTATGTTTGCTGCAATAAACAAGGTCTAGAATCATGTTTGCTGCAATAAACAAGGTCCAGAATCATGTTTGCTGCAATAAACAAGGTCTAGAATCAAGTTTGCTGCACAAAACAAGGTCTAAAATCACGTTTGCTGCAATAAACAAGGTCCAGAATCATGTTTGCTGCACTAAACAAGGTCTAGAATCATGTTTGCTGCAATAAACAAGGTCTAAAATCAAGTTTGCTGTACTAAACAAGGTCTAAAATCACGTTTGCTGCAATAAACAAGGTCTAGAATCATGTTTGCTGCAATAAACAAGGTCTAAAATCATGTTTGCTGCACTAAACAAGGTCTAGAATCATGTTTGCTGCAATAAACTAGGTCTAAAATCATGTTTATTGCAATAAACAAGGTCTAGAATCATGTTTGCTGCAATAAACTAGGTCTAAAATCATGTTTATTGCAATAAACAAGGTCTAGAATCATGTTTGCTAGACTAAACAAGGTCTAAAATCACATTTGCTGCAATAAACAAGGTCTAAAATCATGTTTGCTGCAATAAACAAGGTCCAGAATCATGTTTGCTGAAATAAACAAGGTCTAAAATCAAGTTTGCTGCACTAAACAAGGTCTAAAATCACGTTTGCTGCAATAAACAAGGTCTAGAATCATGTTTGCTGCACTAAACAGGGTCTAAAATCACGTTTGCTGCAATAAACAAGGTCTAGAATCATGTTTGCTGCACTAAACAAGGTCTAAAATCACGTATGCTGCACTAAACAAGGTCTAGAATCATGTTTGCTGCAATAAACTAGGTCTAAAATCATGTTTACTGCACTAAACAAGGTCTAGAATCATGTTTGCTGCAATAAACTAGGTCTAAAATCATGTTTATTGCAATAAACAAGGTCTAGAATCATGTTTGCTGCAATAAACTAGGTCTAAAATCATGTTTATTGCAATAAACAAGGTCTAGAATCATGTTTGCTGCACTAAACAAGGTCTAAAATCATGTTTGCTGCAATAAACACGGTCTAAAATCATGTTTGCTGCAATAAACAAGGTCTAGAATCATGTTTGTTACAATAAACAAGGTCTAAAATCAAGTTTGCTGCACTAAACCTGGTCTAAAATCACGTTTGCTGCAATAAACAAGGTCTAGAATCATGTTTGCTGCACTAAACAAGGTCTAAAATCATGTTTGCTGCAATAAACAAGGTCTAGAATCATGTTTGCTGCACTAAACAAGGTCTAAAATCACGTTTGCTGCAATAAACTAGGTCTAAAATCATGTTTGCTGCAATAAACAAGGTCTAGAATCATGTTTGCTGCAATAAACAAGGTCCAGAATCATGTTTGCTGCAATAAACAAGGTCTAGAATCAAGTTTGCTGCACTAAACAAGGTCTAAAATCACGTTTGCTGCAATAAACAAGGTCCAGAATCATGTTTGCTGCACTAAACAAGGTCTAAAATCATGTTTATTGCAATAAACAAGGTCTAGAATCATGTTTGCTGCAATAAACTAGGTCTAAAATCATGTTTATTGCAATAAACAAGGTCTAGAATCATGTTTGCTGCACTAAACAAGGTCTAAAATCATGTTTGCTGCAATAAACAAGGTCTAAAATCATGTTTGCTGCAATAAACAAGGTCTAGAATCATGTTTGTTACAATAAACAAGGTCTAGAATCATGTTTGCTGCACTAAACAAGGTCTAAAATCATGTTTGCTGCAATAAACAAGGTCTAGAATCATGTTTGCTGCACTAAACAAGGTCTAAAATCACGTTTGCTGCAATAAACAAGGTCTAAAATCATGTTTGCTGCAATAAACAAGGTCTAGAATCATGTTTGCTGCAATAAACAAGGTCCAGAATCATGTTTGCTGCAATAAACAAGGTCTAGAATCAAGTTGGCTGCACTAAACAAGGTCTAAAATCACGTTTGCTGCAATAAACAAGGGTCAGAATCATGTTTGCTGCACTAAACAAGGTCTAGAATCATGTTTGCTGCAATAAACAAGGTCTAAAATCAAGTTTGCTGTACTAAACAAGGACTAAAATCACGTTTGCTGCAATAAACAAGGTCTAGAATCATGTTTGCTGCAATAAACAAGGTCTAAAATCATGTTTGCTGCACTAAACAAGGTCTAGAATCATGTTTGCTGCAATAAACTAGGTCTAAAATCATGTTTATTGCAATAAACAAGGTCTAAAATCATGTTTGCTGCAATAAACAAGGTCCAGAATCATGTTTGCTGAAATAAACAAGGTCTAAAATCATGTTTGCTGCACTAAACAAGGTCTAAAATCACGTTTGCTGCAATAAACAAGGTCTAGAATCATGTTTGCTGCACTAAACAAGGTCTAAAATCATGTTTGCTGCAATAAACAAGGTCTAAAATCATGTTTGCTGCAATAAACAAGGTCTAGAATCATTTTTGCTGCAATAAACAAGGTCTAAAATCAAGTTTGCTGCACTAAAAAAAGTCTAAAATCACGTTTGCTGCAATAAACAAGGTCTAGAATCATGTTTGCTGCAATAAACAAGGTCTAAAATCATGTTTATTGCAATAAACAAGGTCTAGAATCATTTTTGCTGCACTAAACTAGGTCTAGAATCATGTTTGCTGCAATAAACAAGGTCTAAAATCATGTTTGCTGCAATAAACAAGGTCTAGAATCATGTTTGTTACAATAAACAAGGTCTAAAATCAAGTTTGCTGCACTAAACCTGGTCTAAAATCACGTTTGCTGCAATAAACAAGGTCTAGAATTATGTTTGCTGCACTAAACAAGGTCTAAAATCATGTTTGCTGCAATAAACAAGGTCTAGAATCATGTTTGCTGCACTAAACAAGGTCTAAAATCACGTTTGCTGCAATAAACAAGGTCTAAAATCATGTTTGCTGCAATAAACAAGGTCTAGAATCATGTTTGCTGCAATAAACAAGGTCCAGAATCATGTTTGCTGCAATAAACAAGGTCTAGAATCAAGTTTGCTGCACTAAACAAGGTCTAAAATCACGTTTGCTGCAATAAACAAGGTCCAGAATCATGTTTGCTGCACTAAACAAGGTCTAGAATCATGTTTGCTGCAATAAACAAGGTCTAAAATCAAGTTTGCTGTACTAAACAAGGTCTAAAATCACGTTTGCTGCAATAAACAAGGTCTAGAATCATGTTTGCTGCAATAAACAAGGTCTAAAATCATGTTTGCTGCACTAAACAAGGTCTAGAATCATGTTTGCTGCAATAAACTAGGTCTAAAATCATGTTTATTGCAATAAACAAGGTCTAGAATCATGTTTGCTGCACTAAAGAAGGTCTAAAATCACATTTGCTGCAATAAACAAGGTCTAAAATCATGTTTGCTGCAATAAACAAGGTCCAGAATCATGTTTGCTGAAATAAACAAGGTCTAAAATCAAGTTTGCTGCACTAAACAAGGTCTAAAATCACGTTTGCTGCAATAAACAAGGTCTAGAATCATGTTTGCTGCACTAAACAAGGTCTAAAATCATGTTTGCTGCAATAAACAAGGTCTAAAATCATGTTTGCTGCAATAAACAAGGTCTAGAATCATTTTTGCTGCAATAAACAAGGTCTAAAATCAAGTTTGCTGCACAAAAAAAAGTCTAAAATCACGTTTGCTGCAATAAACAAGGTCTAGAATCATGTTTGCTGCAATAAACAAGGTCTAAAATCATGTTTGCTGCACTAAACAAGGTCTAGAATCATGTTTGCTGCAATAAACTAGGTCTAGAATCATGTTTGCTGCAATAAACTAGGTCTAAAATCATGTTTATTGCACTAAACAAGGTCTAGAATCATGTTTGCTGCAATAAACTAGGTCTAAAATCATGTTTATTGCAATAAACAAGGTCTAAAATCAAGTTTGCTGTACTAAACAAGGTCTAAAATCATGTTTGCTGCAATAAACAAGGTCTAGAATCATGTTTGCTGCAATAAACAAGGACTAAAATCATGTTTGCTGCACTAAACAAGGTCTAGAATCATGTTTGCTGCAATAAACTAGGTCTAAAATCATGTTTATTGCAATAAACAAGGTCTAGAATCATGTTTGCTGCAATAAACTAGGTCTAAAATCATGTTTATTGCAATAAACAAGGTCTAGAATCATGTTTGCTGCAATAAACTAGGTCTAAAATCATGTTTATTGCAATAAACAAGGTCTAGAATCATGTTTGCTGCACTAAACAAGGTCTAAAATCACATTTGCTGCAATAAACAAGGTCTAAAATCACGTATGCTGCACTAAACAAGGTCTAGAATCATGTTTGCTGCAATAAACTAGGTCTAAAATCATGTTTACTGCACTAAACAAGGTCTAGAATCATGTTTGCTGCAATAAACTAGGTCTAAAATCATGTTTATTGCAATAAACAAGGTCTAGAATCATGTTTGCTGCAATAAACTAGGTCTAAAATCATGTTTATTGCAATAAACAAGGTCTAGAATCATGTTTGCTGCACTAAACAAGGTCTAAAATCATGTTTGCTGCAATAAACAAGTTCTAAAATCATGTTTGCTGCAATAAACAAGGTCTAGAATCATGTTTGTTACAATAAACAAGGTCTAAAATCAAGTTTGCTGCACTAAACCTGGTCTAAAATCACGTTTGCTGCAATAAACAAGGTCTAGAATCATGTTTGCTGCACTAAACAAGGTCTAAAATCATGTTTGCTGCAATAAACAAGGTCTAGAATCATGTTTGCTGCACTAAACAAGGTCTAAAATCACGTTTGCTGCAATAAACAAGGTCTAAAATCATGTTTGCTGCAATAAACAAGGTCTAGAATCATGTTTGCTGCACTAAACAAGGTCTAGAATCATGTTTGCTGCAATAAACAAGGTCTAAAATCAAGTTTGCTGTACTAAACAAGGTCTAAAATCACGTTTGCTGCAATAAACAAGGTCTAGAATCATGTTTGCTGCAATAAACAAGGTCTAAAATCATGTTTGCTGCACTAAACAAGGTCTAGAATCATGTTTGCTGCAATAAACTAGGTCTAAAATCATGTTTGCTGCAATAAACAAGGTCTAGAATCATGTTTGCTGCACTAAACAAGGTCTAAAATCACGTTTGCTGCAATAAACAAGGTCTAAAATCATGTTTGATGCAATAAACAAGGTCTAGAATCATGTTTGCTGCAATAAACAAGGTCCAGAATCATGTTTGCTGCAATAAACAAGGTCTAGAATCAAGTTTGCTGCACTAAACAAGGTCTAAAATCACGTTTGCTGCAATAAACAAGGTCCAGAATCATGTTTACTGCACTAAACAAGGTCTAGAATCATGTTTGCTGCAATAAACAAGGTCTAAAATCAAGTTTGCTGTACTAAACAAGGTCTAAAATCACGTTTGCTGCAATAAACAATGTCTAGAATCATGATTGCTGCAATAAACAAGGTCTAAAATCATGTTTGCTGCACTAAACAAGGTCTAGAATCATGTTTGCTGCAATAAACTAGGTCTAAAATCATGTTTATTGCAACAAACAAGGTCTAGAATCATGTTTGCTGCAATAAACTAGGTCTAAAATCATGTTTATTGCAATAAACAAGGTCTAGAATCATGTTTGCTGCACTAAACAAGGTCTAAAATCACATTTGCTGCAATAAACAAGGTCTAGAATCATGTTTGCTGCACTAAACAAGGTCTAAAATCACGTTTGCTGCAATAAACAAGGTCTAAAATCATGTTTGCTGCAATAAACAAGGTCCAGAATCATGTTTGCTACAATAAACAAGGTCTAAAATCAAGTTTGCTGCACTAAACAAGGTCTAGAATCATGTTTGCTGCAATAAACAAGGTCTAAAATCACGTTTGCTGCAATAAACAAGGTCTAGAATCATGTTTGCTGCACTAAACAAGGTCTAAAATCATGTTTGCTGCAATAAACAAGGTCTAGAATCATGTTTGCTGCACTAAACAAGGTCTAAAATCACGTTTGCTGCAATAAACAAGGTCTAAAATTATGTTTGCTGCAATAAACAAGGTCTAGAATCATGTTTGCTGCAATAAACAAGGTCCAGAATCATGTTTGCTGCAATAAACAAGGTCTAGAATCAAGTTTGCTGCACAAAACAAGGTCTAAAATCACGTTTGCTGCAATAAACAAGGTCCAGAATCATGTTTGCTGCACTAAACAAGGTCTAGAATCATGTTTGCTGCAATAAACAAGGTCTAAAATCAAGTTTGCTGTACTAAACAAGGTCTAAAATCACGTTTGCTGCAATAAACAAGGTCTAGAATCATGTTTGCTGCAATAAACAAGGTCTAAAATCATGTTTGCTGCACTAAACAAGGTCTAGAATCATGTTTGCTGCAATAAACTAGGTCTAAAATCATGTTTATTGCAATAAACAAGGTCTAGAATCATGTTTGCTGCAATAAACTAGGTCTAAAATCATGTTTATTGCAATAAACAAGGTCTAGAATCATGTTTGCTAGACTAAACAAGGTCTAAAATCACATTTGCTGCAATAAACAAGGTCTAAAATCATGTTTGCTGCAATAAACAAGGTCCAGAATCATGTTTGCTGAAATAAACAAGGTCTAAAATCAAGTTTGCTGCACTAAACAAGGTCTAAAATCACGTTTGCTGCAATAAACAAGGTCTAGAATCATGTTTGCTGCACTAAACAAGGTCTAAAATCACGTTTGCTGCAATAAACAAGGTCTAGAATCATGTTTGCTGCACTAAACAAGGTCTAAAATCACGTATGCTGCACTAAACAAGGTCTAGAATCATGTTTGCTGCAATAAACTAGGTCTAAAATCATGTTTACTGCACTAAACAAGGTCTAGAATCATGTTTGCTGCAATAAACTAGGTCTAAAATCATGTTTATTGCAATAAACAAGGTCTAGAATCATGTTTGCTGCAATAAACTAGGTCTAAAATCATGTTTATTGCAATAAACAAGGTCTAGAATCATGTTTGCTGCACTAAACAAGGTCTAAAATCATGTTTGCTGCAATAAACACGGTCTAAAATCATGTTTGCTGCAATAAACAAGGTCTAGAATCATGTTTGTTACAATAAACAAGGTCTAAAATCAAGTTTGCTGCACTAAACCTGGTCTAAAATCACGTTTGCTGCAATAAACAAGGTCTAGAATCATGTTTGCTGCACTAAACAAGGTCTAAAATCATGTTTGCTGCAATAAACAAGGTCTAGAATCATGTTTGCTGCACTAAACAAGGTCTAAAATCACGTTTGCTGCAATAAACTAGGTCTAAAATCATGTTTGCTGCAATAAACAAGGTCTAGAATCATGTTTGCTGCAATAAACAAGGTCCAGAATCATGTTTGCTGCAATAAACAAGGTCTAGAATCAAGTTTGCTGCACTAAACAAGGTCTAAAATCACGTTTGCTGCAATAAACAAGGTCCAGAATCATGTTTGCTGCACTAAACAAGGTCTAAAATCATGTTTATTGCAATAAACAAGGTCTAGAATCATGTTTGCTGCAATAAACTAGGTCTAAAATCATGTTTATTGCAATAAACAAGGTCTAGAATCATGTTTGCTGCACTAAACAAGGTCTAAAATCATGTTTGCTGCAATAAACAAGGTCTAAAATCATGTTTGCTGCAATAAACAAGGTCTAGAATCATGTTTGTTACAATAAACAAGGTCTAGAATCATGTTTGCTGCACTAAACAAGGTCTAAAATCATGTTTGCTGCAATAAACAAGGTCTAGAATCATGTTTGCTGCACTAAACAAGGTCTAAAATCACGTTTGCTGCAATAAACAAGGTCTAAAATCATGTTTGCTGCAATAAACAAGGTCTAGAATCATGTTTGCTGCAATAAACAAGGTCCAGAATCATGTTTGCTGCAATAAACAAGGTCTAGAATCAAGTTGGCTGCACTAAACAAGGTCTAAAATCACGTTTGCTGCAATAAACAAGGGTCAGAATCATGTTTGCTGCACTAAACAAGGTCTAGAATCATGTTTGCTGCAATAAACAAGGTCTAAAATCAAGTTTGCTGTACTAAACAAGGTCTAAAATCACGTTTGCTGCAATAAACAAGGTCTAGAATCATGTTTGCTGCAATAAACAAGGTCTAAAATCATGTTTGCTGCACTAAACAAGGTCTAGAATCATGTTTGCTGCAATAAACTAGGTCTAAAATCATGTTTATTGCAATAAACAAGGTCTAAAATCATGTTTGCTGCAATAAACAAGGTCCAGAATCATGTTTGCTGAAATAAACAAGGTCTAAAATCATGTTTGCTGCACTAAACAAGGTCTAAAATCACGTTTGCTGCAATAAACAAGGTCTAGAATCATGTTTGCTGCACTAAACAAGGTCTAAAATCATGTTTGCTGCAATAAACAAGGTCTAAAATCATGTTTGCTGCAATAAACAAGGTCTAGAATCATTTTTGCTGCAATAAACAAGGTCTAAAATCAAGTTTGCTGCACTAAAAAAAGTCTAAAATCACGTTTGCTGCAATAAACAAGGTCTAGAATCATGTTTGCTGCAATAAACAAGGTCTAAAATCATGTTTATTGCAATAAACAAGGTCTAGAATCATTTTTGCTGCACTAAACTAGGTCTAGAATCATGTTTGCTGCAATAAACAAGGTCTAAAATCATGTTTGCTGCAATAAACAAGGTCTAGAATCATGTTTGTTACAATAAACAAGGTCTAAAATCAAGTTTGCTGCACTAAACCTGGTCTAAAATCACGTTTGCTGCAATAAACAAGGTCTAGAATTATGTTTGCTGCACTAAACAAGGTCTAAAATCATGTTTGCTGCAATAAACAAGGTCTAGAATCATGTTTGCTGCACTAAACAAGGTCTAAAATCACGTTTGCTGCAATAAACAAGGTCTAAAATCATGTTTGCTGCAATAAACAAGGTCTAGAATCATGTTTGCTGCAATAAACAAGGTCCAGAATCATGTTTGCTGCAATAAACAAGGTCTAGAATCAAGTTTGCTGCACTAAACAAGGTCTAAAATCACGTTTGCTGCAATAAACAAGGTCCAGAATCATGTTTGCTGCACTAAACAAGGTCTAGAATCATGTTTGCTGCAATAAACAAGGTCTAAAATCAAGTTTGCTGTACTAAACAAGGTCTAAAATCACGTTTGCTGCAATAAACAAGGTCTAGAATCATGTTTGCTGCAATAAACAAGGTCTAAAATCATGTTTGCTGCACTAAACAAGGTCTAGAATCATGTTTGCTGCAATAAACTAGGTCTAAAATCATGTTTATTGCAATAAACAAGGTCTAGAATCATGTTTGCTGCACTAAAGAAGGTCTAAAATCACATTTGCTGCAATAAACAAGGTCTAAAATCATGTTTGCTGCAATAAACAAGGTCCAGAATCATGTTTGCTGAAATAAACAAGGTCTAAAATCAAGTTTGCTGCACTAAACAAGGTCTAAAATCACGTTTGCTGCAATAAACAAGGTCTAGAATCATGTTTGCTGCACTAAACAAGGTCTAAAATCATGTTTGCTGCAATAAACAGGGTCTAAAATCATGTTTGCTGCAATAAACAAGGTCTAGAATCATTTTTGCTGCAATAAACAAGGTCTAAAATCAAGTTTGCTGCACAAAAAAAAGTCTAAAATCACGTTTGCTGCAATAAACAAGGTCTAGAATCATGTTTGCTGCAATAAACAAGGTCTAAAATCATGTTTGCTGCACTAAACAAGGTCTAGAATCATGTTTGCTGCAATAAACTAGGTCTAGAATCATGTTTGCTGCAATAAACTAGGTCTAAAATCATGTTTATTGCACTAAACAAGGTCTAGAATCATGTTTGCTGCAATAAACTAGGTCTAAAATCATGTTTATTGCAATAAACAAGGTCTAAAATCAAGTTTGCTGTACTAAACAAGGTCTAAAATCATGTTTGCTGCAATAAACAAGGTCTAGAATCATGTTTGCTGCAATAAACAAGGACTAAAATCATGTTTGCTGCACTAAACAAGGTCTAGAATCATGTTTGCTGCAATAAACTAGGTCTAAAATCATGTTTATTGCAATAAACAAGGTCTAGAATCATGTTTGCTGCACTAAACAAGGTCTAAAATCACATTTGCTGCAATAAACAAGGTCTAAAATCATGTTTGCTGCAATAAACAAGGTCCAGAATCATGTTTGCTAAAATAAACAAGGTCTAAAATCAAGTTTGCTGCACTAAACAAGGTCTAAAATCACGTTTGCTGCAATAAACACGGTCTAAAATCATGTTTGCTGCAATAAACAAGGTCTAGAATCATGTTTGTTACAATAAACAAGGTCTAAAATCAAGTTTGCTGCACTAAACCTGGTCTAAAATCACGTTTGCTGCAATAAACAAGGTCTAGAATCATGTTTGCTGCACTAAACAAGGTCTAAAATCATGTTTGCTGCAATAAACAAGGTCTAGAATCATGTTTGCTGCACTAAACAAGGTCTAAAATCACGTTTGCTGCAATAAACTAGGTCTAAAATCATGTTTGCTGCAATAAACAAGGTCTAGAATCATGTTTGCTGCAATAAACAAGGTCCAGAATCATGTTTGCTGCAATAAACAAGGTCTAGAATCAAGTTTGCTGCACTAAACAAGGTCTAAAATCACGTTTGCTGCAATAAACAAGGTCCAGAATCATGTTTGCTGCACTAAACAAGGTCTAGAATCATGTTTGCTGCAATAAACTAGGTCTAAAATCATGTTTATTGCAATAAACAAGGTCTAGAATCATGTTTGCTGCAATAAACTAGGTCTAAAATCATGTTTATTGCAATAAACAAGGTCTAGAATCATGTTTGCTGCACTAAACAAGGTCTAAAATCATGTTTGCTGCAATAAACAAGGTCTAAAATCATGTTTGCTGCAATAAACAAGGTCTAGAATCATGTTTGTTACAATAAACAAGGTCTAAAATCAAGTTTGCTGCACTAAACCTGGTCTAAAATCACGTTTGCTGCAATAAACAAGGTCTAGAATCAAGTTTGCTGCACTAAACAAGGTCTAAAATCATGTTTGCTGCAATAAACAAGGTCTAGAATCATGTTTGCTGCACTAAACAAGGTCTAAAATCACGTTTGCTGCAATAAACAAGGTCTAAAATCATGTTTGCTGCAATAAACAAGGTCTAGAATCATGTTTGCTGCAATAAACAAGGTCCAGAATCATGTTTGCTGCAATAAACAAGGTCTAGAATCAAGTTGGCTGCACTAAACAAGGTCTAAAATCACGTTTGCTGCAATAAACAAGGGTCAGAATCATGTTTGCTGCACTAAACAAGGTCTAGAATCATGTTTGCTGCAATAAACAAGGTCTAAAATCAAGTTTGCTGTACTAAACAAGGTCTAAAATCACGTTTGCTGCAATAAACAAGGTCTAGAATCATGTTTGCTGCAATAAACAAGGTCTAAAATCATGTTTGCTGCACTAAACAAGGTCTAGAATCATGTTTGCTGCAATAAACTAGGTCTAAAATCATGTTTATTGCAATAAACAAGGTCTAGAATCATGTTTGCTGCACTAAACAAGGTCTAAAATCACATTTGCTGCAATAAACAAGGTCTAAAATCATGTTTGCTGCAATAAACAAGGTCCAGAATCATGTTTGCTGAAATAAACAAGGTCTAAAATCATGTTTGCTGCACTAAACAAGGTCTAAAATCACGTTTGCTGCAATAAACAAGGTCTAGAATCATGTTTGCTGCACTAAACAAGGTCTAAAATCATGTTTGCTGCAATAAACAAGGTCTAAAATCATGTTTGCTGCAATAAACAAGGTCTAGAATCATTTTTGCTGCAATAAACAAGGTCTAAAATCAAGTTTGCTGCACTAAAAAAAGTCTAAAATCACGTTTGCTGCAATAAACAAGGTCTAGAATCATGTTTGCTGCAATAAACAAGGTCTAAAATCATGTTTATTGCAATAAACAAGGTCTAGAATCATGTTTGCTGCACTAAACTAGGTCTAGAATCATGTTTGCTGCAATAAACAAGGTCTAAAATCATGTTTGCTGCAATAAACAAGGTCTAGAATCATGTTTGTTACAATAAACAAGGTCTAAAATCAAGTTTGCTGCACTAAACCTGGTCTAAAATCACGTTTGCTGCAATAAACAAGGTCTAGAATTATGTTTGCTGCACTAAACAAGGTCTAAAATCATGTTTGCTGCAATAAACAAGGTCTAGAATCATGTTTGCTGCAATAAACAAGGACTAAAATCATGTTTGCTGCACTAAACAAGGTCTAGAATCATGTTTGCTGCAATAAACTAGGTCTAAAATCATGTTTATTGCAATAAACAAGGTCTAGAATCATGTTTGCTGCACTAAACAAGGTCTAAAATCACATTTGCTGCAATAAACAAGGTCTAAAATCATGTTTGCTGCAATAAACAAGGTCCAGAATCATGTTTGCTAAAATAAACAAGGTCTAAAATCAAGTTTGCTGCACTAAACAAGGTCTAAAATCACGTTTGCTGCAATAAACACGGTCTAAAATCATGTTTGCTGCAATAAACAAGGTCTAGAATCATGTTTGTTACAATAAACAAGGTCTAAAATCAAGTTTGCTGCACTAAACCTGGTCTAAAATCACGTTTGCTGCAATAAACAAGGTCTAGAATCATGTTTGCTGCACTAAACAAGGTCTAAAATCATGTTTGCTGCAATAAACAAGGTCTAGAATCATGTTTGCTGCACTAAACAAGGTCTAAAATCACGTTTGCTGCAATAAACTAGGTCTAAAATCATGTTTGCTGCAATAAACAAGGTCTAGAATCATGTTTGCTGCAATAAACAAGGTCCAGAATCATGTTTGCTGCAATAAACAAGGTCTAGAATCAAGTTTGCTGCACTAAACAAGGTCTAAAATCACGTTTGCTGCAATAAACAAGGTCCAGAATCATGTTTGCTGCACTAAACAAGGTCTAGAATCATGTTTGCTGCAATAAACTAGGTCTAAAATCATGTTTATTGCAATAAACAAGGTCTAGAATCATGTTTGCTGCAATAAACTAGGTCTAAAATCATGTTTATTGCAATAAACAAGGTCTAGAATCATGTTTGCTGCACTAAACAAGGTCTAAAATCATGTTTGCTGCAATAAACAAGGTCTAAAATCATGTTTGCTGCAATAAACAAGGTCTAGAATCATGTTTGTTACAATAAACAAGGTCTAAAATCAAGTTTGCTGCACTAAACCTGGTCTAAAATCACGTTTGCTGCAATAAACAAGGTCTAGAATCAAGTTTGCTGCACTAAACAAGGTCTAAAATCATGTTTGCTGCAATAAACAAGGTCTAGAATCATGTTTGCTGCACTAAACAAGGTCTAAAATCACGTTTGCTGCAATAAACAAGGTCTAAAATCATGTTTGCTGCAATAAACAAGGTCTAGAATCATGTTTGCTGAAATAAACAAGGTCCAGAATCATGTTTGCTGCAATAAACAAGGTCTAGAATCAAGTTGGCTGCACTAAACAAGGTCTAAAATCACGTTTGCTGCAATAAACAAGGGTCAGAATCATGTTTGCTGCACTAAACAAGGTCTAGAATCATGTTTGCTGCAATAAACAAGGTCTAAAATCAAGTTTGCTGTACTAAACAAGGTCTAAAATCACGTTTGCTGCAATAAACAAGGTCTAGAATCATGTTTGCTGCAATAAACAAGGTCTAAAATCATGTTTGCTGCACTAAACAAGGTCTAGAATCATGTTTGCTGCAATAAACTAGGTCTAAAATCATGTTTATTGCAATAAACAAGGTCTAGAATCATGTTTGCTGCACTAAACAAGGTCTAAAATCACCTTTGCTGCAATAAACAAGGTCTAAAATCATGTTTGCTGCAATAAACAAGGTCCAGAATCATGTTTGCTGAAATAAACAAGGTCTAAAATCATGTTTGCTGCACTAAACAAGGTCTAAAATCACGTTTGCTGCAATAAACAAGGTCTAGAATCATGTTTGCTGCACTAAACAAGGTCTAAAATCATGTTTGCTGCAATAAACAAGGTCTAAAATCATGTTTGCTGCAATAAACAAGGTCTAGAATCATTTTTGCTGCAATAAACAAGGTCTAAAATCAAGTTTGCTGCACTAAAAAAAGTCTAAAATCACGTTTGCTGCAATAAACAAGGTCTAGAATCATGTTTGCTGCAATAAACAAGGTCTAAAATCATGTTTATTGCAATAAACAAGGTCTAGAATCATGTTTGCTGCACTAAACTAGGTCTAGAATCATGTTTGCTGCAATAAACAAGGTCTAAAATCATGTTTGCTGCAATAAACAAGGTCTAGAATCATGTTTGTTACAATAAACAAGGTCTAAAATCAAGTTTGCTGCACTAAACCTGGTCTAAAATCACGTTTGCTGCAATAAACAAGGTCTAGAATTATGTTTGCTGCACTAAACAAGGTCTAAAATCATGTTTGCTGCAATAAACAAGGTCTAGAATCATGTTTGCTGCACTAAACAAGGTCTAAAATCACGTTTGCTGCAATAAACAAGGTCTAAAATCATGTTTGCTGCAATAAACAAGGTCTAGAATCATGTTTGCTGCAATAAACAAGGTCCAGAATCATGTTTGCTGCAATAAACAAGGTCTAGAATCAAGTTTGCTGCACTAAACAAGGTCTAAAATCACGTTTGCTGCAATAAACAAGGTCCAGAATCATGTTTGCTGCACTAAACAAGGTCTAGAATCATGTTTGCTGCAATAAACAAGGTCTAAAATCAAGTTTGCTGTACTAAACAAGGTCTAAAATCACGTTTGCTGCAATAAACAAGGTCTAGAATCATGTTTGTTACAATAAACAAGGTCTAAAATCAAGTTTGCTGCACTAAACCTGGTCTAAAATCACGTTTGCTGCAATAAACAAGGTCTAGAATCATGTTTGCTGCACTAAACAAGGTCTAAAATCATGTTTGCTGCAATAAACAAGGTCTAGAATCATGTTTGCTGCACTAAACAAGGTCTAAAATCACGTTTGCTGCAATAAACTAGGTCTAAAATCATGTTTGCTGCAATAAACAAGGTCTAGAATCATGTTTGCTGCAATAAACAAGGTCCAGAATCATGTTTGCTGCAATAAACAAGGTCTAGAATCAAGTTTGCTGCACTAAACAAGGTCTAAAATCACGTTTGCTGCAATAAACAAGGTCCAGAATCATGTTTGCTGCACTAAACAAGGTCTAGAATCATGTTTGCTGCAATAAACTAGGTCTAAAATCATGTTTATTGCAATAAACAAGGTCTAGAATCATGTTTGCTGCAATAAACTAGGTCTAAAATCATGTTTATTGCAATAAACAAGGTCTAGAATCATGTTTGCTGCACTAAACAAGGTCTAAAATCATGTTTGCTGCAATAAACAAGGTCTAAAATCATGTTTGCTGCAATAAACAAGGTCTAGAATCATGTTTGTTACAATAAACAAGGTCTAAAATCAAGTTTGCTGCACTAAACCTGGTCTAAAATCACGTTTGCTGCAATAAACAAGGTCTAGAATCATGTTTGCTGCACTAAACAAGGTCTAAAATCATGTTTGCTGCAATAAACAAGGTCTAGAATCATGTTTGCTGCACTAAACAAGGTCTAAAATCACGTTTGCTGCAATAAACAAGGTCTAAAATCATGTTTGCTGCAATAAACAAGGTCTAGAATCATGTTTGCTGCAATAAACAAGGTCCAGAATCATGTTTGCTGCAATAAACAAGGTCTAGAATCAAGTTGGCTGCACTAAACAAGGTCTAAAATCACGTTTGCTGCAATAAACAAGGGTCAGAATCATGTTTGCTGCACTAAACAAGGTCTAGAATCATGTTTGCTGCAATAAACAAGGTCTAAAATCACGTTTGCTGCAATAAACAAGGTCTAGAATCATGTTTGCTAAACTAAACAAGGTCTAAAATCATGTTTGCTGCAATAAACAAGGTCTAAAATCATGTTTGCTGCAATAAACAAGGTCTAGAATCATTTTTGCTGCAATAAACAAGGTCTAAAATCAAGTTTGCTGCACTAAAAAAAGTCTAAAATCACGTTTGCTGCAATAAACAAGGTCTAGAATCATGTTTGCTGCAATAAACAAGGTCTAAAATCATGTTTATTGCAATAAACAAGGTCTAGAATCATGTTTGCTGCACTAAACTAGGTCTAGAATCATGTTTGCTGCAATAAACAAGGTCTAAAATCATGTTTGCTGCAATAAACAAGGTCTAGAATCATGTTTGTTACAATAAACAAGGTCTAAAATCAAGTTTGCTGCACTAAACCTGGTCTAAAATCACGTTTGCTGCAATAAACAAGGTCTAGAATTATGTTTGCTGCACTAAACAAGGTCTAAAATCATGTTTGCTGCAATAAACAAGGTCTAGAATCATGTTTGCTGCACTAAACAAGGTCTAAAATCACGTTTGCTGCAATAAACAAGGTCTAAAATCATGTTTGCTGCAATAAACAAGGTCTAGAATCATGTTTGCTGCAATAAACAAGGTCCAGAATCATGTTTGCTGCAATAAACAAGGTCTAGAATCAAGTTTGCTGCACTAAACAAGGTCTAAAATCACGTTTGCTGCAATAAACAAGGTCCAGAATCATGTTTGCTGCACTAAACAAGGTCTAGAATCATGTTTGCTGCAATAAACAAGGTCTAAAATCAAGTTTGCTGTACTAAACAAGGTCTAAAATCACGTTTGCTGCAATAAACAAGGTCTAGAATCATGTTTGTTACAATAAACAAGGTCTAAAATCAAGTTTGCTGCACTAAACCTGGTCTAAAATCACGTTTGCTGCAATAAACAAGGTCTAGAATCATGTTTGCTGCACTAAACAAGGTCTAAAATCATGTTTGCTGCAATAAACAAGGTCTAGAATCATGTTTGCTGCACTAAACAAGGTCTAAAATCACGTTTGCTGCAATAAACTAGGTCTAAAATCATGTTTGCTGCAATAAACAAGGTCTAGAATCATGTTTGCTGCAATAAACAAGGTCCAGAATCATGTTTGCTGCAATAAACAAGGTCTAGAATCAAGTTTGCTGCACTAAACAAGGTCTAAAATCACGTTTGCTGCAATAAACAAGGTCCAGAATCATGTTTGCTGCACTAAACAAGGTCTAGAATCATGTTTGCTGCAATAAACTAGGTCTAAAATCATGTTTATTGCAATAAACAAGGTCTAGAATCATGTTTGCTGCAATAAACTAGGTCTAAAATCATGTTTATTGCAATAAACAAGGTCTAGAATCATGTTTGCTGCACTAAACAAGGTCTAAAATCATGTTTGCTGCAATAAACAAGGTCTAAAATCATGTTTGCTGCAATAAACAAGGTCTAGAATCATGTTTGTTACAATAAACAAGGTCTAAAATCAAGTTTGCTGCACTAAACCTGGTCTAAAATCACGTTTGCTGCAATAAACAAGGTCTAGAATCATGTTTGCTGCACTAAACAAGGTCTAAAATCATGTTTGCTGCAATAAACAAGGTCTAGAATCATGTTTGCTGCACTAAACAAGGTCTAAAATCACGTTTGCTGCAATAAACAAGGTCTAAAATCATGTTTGCTGCAATAAACAAGGTCTAGAATCATGTTTGCTGCAATAAACAAGGTCCAGAATCATGTTTGCTGCAATAAACAAGGTCTAGAATCAAGTTGGCTGCACTAAACAAGGTCTAAAATCACGTTTGCTGCAATAAACAAGGGTCAGAATCATGTTTGCTGCACTAAACAAGGTCTAGAATCATGTTTGCTGCAATAAACAAGGTCTAAAATCAAGTTTGCTGTACTAAACAAGGTCTAAAATCACGTTTGCTGCAATAAACAAGGTCTAGAATCATGTTTGCTGCAATAAACAAGGTCTAAAATCATGTTTGCTGCACTAAACAAGGTCTAGAATCATGTTTGCTGCAATAAACTAGGTCTAAAATCATGTTTATTGCAATAAACAAGGTCTAGAATCATGTTTGCTGCACTAAACAAGGTCTAAAATCACATTTGCTGCAATAAACAAGGTCTAAAATCATGTTTGCTGCAATAAACAAGGTCCAGAATCATGTTTGCTGAAATAAACAAGGTCTAAAATCATGTTTGCTGCACTAAACAAGGTCTAAAATCACGTTTGCTGCAATAAACAAGGTCTAGAATCATGTTTGCTGCACTAAACAAGGTCTAAAATCATGTTTGCTGCAATAAACAAGGTCTAAAATCATGTTTGCTGCAATAAACAAGGTCTAGAATCATTTTTGCTGCAATAAACAAGGTCTAAAATCAAGTTTGCTGCACTAAAAAAAGTCTAAAATCACGTTTGCTGCAATAAACAAGGTCTAGAATCATGTTTGCTGCAATAAACAAGGTCTAAAATCATGTTTATTGCAATAAACAAGGTCTAGAATCATGTTTGCTGCACTAAACTAGGTCTAGAATCATGTTTGCTGCAATAAACAAGGTCTAAAATCATGTTTGCTGCAATAAACAAGGTCTAGAATCATGTTTGTTACAATAAACAAGGTCTAAAATCAAGTTTGCTGCACTAAACCTGGTCTAAAATCACGTTTGCTGCAATAAACAAGGTCTAGAATTATGTTTGCTGCACTAAACAAGGTCTAAAATCATGTTTGCTGCAATAAACAAGGTCTAGAATCATGTTTGCTGCACTAAACAAGGTCTTAAATCACGTTTGCTGCAATAAACAAGGTCTAAAATCATGTTTGCTGCAATAAACAAGGTCTAGAATCATGTTTGCTGCAATAAACAAGGTCCAGAATCATGTTTGCTGCAATAAACAAGGTCTAGAATCAAGTTTGCTGCACTAAACAAGGTCTAAAATCACGTTTGCTGCAATAAACAAGGTCCAGAATCATGTTTGCTGCACTAAACAAGGTCTAGAATCATGTTTGCTGCAATAAACAAGGTCTAAAATCAAGTTTGCTGTACTAAACAAGGTCTAAAATCACGTTTGCTGCAATAAACAAGGTCTAGAATCATGTTTGCTGCAATAAACAAGGTCTAAAATCATGTTTGCTGCACTAAACAAGGTCTAGAATCATGTTTGCTGCAATAAACTAGGTCTAAAATCATGTTTATTGCAATAAACAAGGTCTAGAATCATGTTTGCTGCACTAAACAAGGTCTAAAATCACATTTGCTGCAATAAACAAGGTCTAAAATCATGTTTGCTGCAATAAACAAGGTCCAGAATCATGTTTGCTGAAATAAACAAGGTCTAAAATCAAGTTTGCTGCACTAAACAAGGTCTAAAATCACGTTTGCTGCAATAAACAAGGTCTAGAATCATGTTTGCTGCACTAAACAAGGTCTAAAATCATGTTTGCTGCAATAAACAAGGTCTAAAATCATGTTTGCTGCAATAAACAAGGTCTAGAATCATTTTGCTGCAATAAACAAGGTCTAAAATCAAGTTTGCTGCACAAAAAAAGTCTAAAATCACGTTTGCTGCAATAAACAAGGTCTAGAATCATGTTTGCTGCAATAAACAAGGTCTAAAATCATGTTTGCTGCACTAAACAAGGTCTAGAATCATGTTTGCTGCAATAAACTAGGTCTAGAATCATGTTTGCTGCAATAAACTAGGTCTAAAATCATGTTTATTGCACTAAACAAGGTCTAGAATCATGTTTGCTGCAATAAACTAGGTCTAAAATCATGTTTATTGCAATAAACAAGGTCTAAAATCAAGTTTGCTGTACTAAACAAGGTCTAAAATCACGTTTGCTGCAATAAACAAGGTCTAGAATCATGTTTGCTGCAATAAACAAGGACTAAAATCATGTTTGCTGCACTAAACAAGGTCTAGAATCATGTTTGCTGCAATAAACTAGGTCTAAAATCATGTTTATTGCAATAAACAAGGTCTAGAATCATGTTTGCTGCACTAAACAAGGTCTAAAATCACATTTGCTGCAATAAACAAGGTCTAAAATCATGTTTGCTGCAATAAACAAGGTCCAGAATCATGTTTGCTAAAATAAACAAGGTCTAAAATCAAGTTTGCTGCACTAAACAAGGTCTAAAATCACGTTTGCTGCAATAAACAAGGTCTAGAATCATGTTTGCTGCACTAAACAAGGTCTAAAATCATGTTTGCTGCAATAAACAAGGTCTAAAATCATGTTTGCTGCAATAAACAAGGTCTAGAATCATTTTTGCTGCAATAAACAAGGTCTAGAATCAAGTTTGCTGCACTAAACAAGGTCTAAAATCACGTTTGCTGCACTAAACAAGGTCCAGAATCATGTTTGCTGCACTAAACAAGGTCTAGAATCATGTTTGCTGCAATAAACAAGGTCTAAAATCAAGTTTGCTGCACTAAACAAGGTCTAGAATCATGTTTGCTGCAATAAACTAGGTCTAAAATCATGTTTATTGCAATAAACAAGGTCTAGAATCATGTTTGCTGCACTAAACAAGGTCTAAAATCACATTTGCTGCAATAAACAAGGTCTAAAATCATGTTTGCTGCAATAAACAAGGTCCAGAATCATGTTTGCTGAAATAAACAAGGTCTAAAATCATGTTTGCTGCACTAAACAAGGTCTAAAATCACGTTTGCTGCAATAAACAAGGTCTAGAATCATGTTTGCTGCACTAAACAAGGTCTAAAATCATGTTTGCTGCAATAAACAAGGTCTAAAATCATGTTTGCTGCAATAAACAAGGTCTAGAATCATTTTTGCTGCAATAAACAAGGTCTAAAATCAAGTTTGCTGCACTAAAAAAAGTCTAAAATCACGTTTGCTGCAATAAACAAGGTCTAGAATCATGTTTGCTGCAATAAACAAGGTCTAAAATCATGTTTATTGCAATAAACAAGGTCTAGAATCATGTTTGCTGCACTAAACTAGGTCTAGAATCATGTTTGCTGCAATAAACAAGGTCTAAAATCATGTTTGCTGCAATAAACAAGGTCTAGAATCATGTTTGTTACAATAAACAAGGTCTAAAATCAAGTTTGCTGCACTAAACCTGGTCTAAAATCACGTTTGCTGCAATAAACAAGGTCTAGAATTATGTTTGCTGCACTAAACAAGGTCTAAAATCATGTTTGCTGCAATAAACAAGGTCTAGAATCATGTTTGCTGCACTAAACAAGGTCTAAAATCACGTTTGCTGCAATAAACAAGGTCTAAAATCATGTTTGCTGCAATAAACAAGGTCTAGAATCATGTTTGCTGCAATAAACAAGGTCCAGAATCATGTTTGCTGCAATAAACAAGGTCTAGAATCAAGTTTGCTGCACTAAACAAGGTCTAAAATCACGTTTGCTGCAATAAACAAGGTCCAGAATCATGTTTGCTGCACTAAACAAGGTCTAGAATCATGTTTGCTGCAATAAACAAGGTCTAAAATCAAGTTTGCTGTACTAAACAAGGTCTAAAATCACGTTTGCTGCAATAAACAAGGTCTAGAATCATGTTTGCTGCAATAAACAAGGTCTAAAATCATGTTTGCTGCACTAAACAAGGTCTAGAATCATGTTTGCTGCAATAAACTAGGTCTAAAATCATGTTTATTGCAATAAACAAGGTCTAGAATCATGTTTGCTGCACTAAACAAGGTCTAAAATCACATTTGCTGCAATAAACAAGGTCTAAAATCATGTTTGCTGCAATAAACAAGGTCCAGAATCATGTTTGCTGAAATAAACAAGGTCTAAAATCAAGTTTGCTGCACTAAACAAGGTCTAAAATCACGTTTGCTGCAATAAACAAGGTCTAGAATCATGTTTGCTGCACTAAACAAGGTCTAAAATCATGTTTGCTGCAATAAACAAGGTCTAAAATCATGTTTGCTGCAATAAACAAGGTCTAGAATCATTTTGCTGCAATAAACAAGGTCTAAAATCAAGTTTGCTGCACAAAAAAAGTCTAAAATCACGTTTGCTGCAATAAACAAGGTCTAGAATCATGTTTGCTGCAATAAACAAGGTCTAAAATCATGTTTGCTGCACTAAACAAGGTCTAGAATCATGTTTGCTGCAATAAACTAGGTCTAGAATCATGTTTGCTGCAATAAACTAGGTCTAAAATCATGTTTATTGCACTAAACAAGGTCTAGAATCATGTTTGCTGCAATAAACTAGGTCTAAAATCATGTTTATTGCAATAAACAAGGTCTAAAATCAAGTTTGCTGTACTAAACAAGGTCTAAAATCACGTTTGCTGCAATAAACAAGGTCTAGAATCATGTTTGCTGCAATAAACAAGGACTAAAATCATGTTTGCTGCACTAAACAAGGTCTAGAATCATGTTTGCTGCAATAAACTAGGTCTAAAATCATGTTTATTGCAATAAACAAGGTCTAGAATCATGTTTGCTGCACTAAACAAGGTCTAAAATCACATTTGCTGCAATAAACAAGGTCTAAAATCATGTTTGCTGCAATAAACAAGGTCCAGAATCATGTTTGCTAAAATAAACAAGGTCTAAAATCAAGTTTGCTGCACTAAACAAGGTCTAAAATCACGTTTGCTGCAATAAACAAGGTCTAGAATCATGTTTGCTGCACTAAACAAGGTCTAAAATCATGTTTGCTGCAATAAACAAGGTCTAAAATCATGTTTGCTGCAATAAACAAGGTCTAGAATCATTTTTGCTGCAATAAACAAGGTCTAGAATCAAGTTTGCTGCACTAAACAAGGTCTAAAATCACGTTTGCTGCACTAAACAAGGTCCAGAATCATGTTTGCTGCACTAAACAAGGTCTAGAATCATGTTTGCTGCAATAAACAAGGTCTAAAATCAAGTTTGCTGCAATAAACAAGGTCTAGAATCAAGTTTGCTGCACTAAACAAGGTCTAAAATCACGTTTGCTGCAATAAACAAGGTCCAGAATCATGTTTGCTGCACTAAACAAGGTCTAGAATCATGTTTGCTGCAATAAACAAGGTCTAAAATCAAGTTTGCTGTACTAAACAAGGTCTAAAATCACGTTTGCTGCAATAAACAAGGTCTAGAATCATGTTTGCTGCAATAAACAAGGTCTAAAATCATGTTTGCTGCACTAAACAAGGTCTAGAATCATGTTTGCTGCAATAAACTAGGTCTAAAATCATGTTTATTGCAATAAACAAGGTCTAAAATCAAGTTTGCTGTACTAAACAAGGTCTAAAATCACGTTTGCTGCAATAAACAAGGTCTATAATCATGTTTGCTGCAATAAACAAGGTCTAAAATCATGTTTGCTGCACTAAACAAGGTCTAGAATCATGTTTGCTGCAATAAACAAGGTCTAAAATCATGTTTATTGCACTAAACAAGGTCTAGAATCATGTTTGCTGCAATAAACTAGGTCTAAAATCATGTTTATTGCAATAAACAAGGTCTAAAATCAAGTTTGCTGTACTAAACAAGGTCTAAAATCACGTTTGCTGCAATAAACAAGGTCTATAATCATGTTTGCTGCAATAAACAAGGTCTAAAATCATGTTTGCTGCACTAAACAAGGTCTAAAATCATGTTTGCTGCAATAAACAAGGTCTAGAATCATTTTTGCTGCAATAAACAAGGTCTAAAATCAAGTTTGCTGCACAAAAAAAAGTCTAAAATCACGTTTGCTGCAATAAACAAGGTCTAGAATCATGTTTGCTGCAATAAACAAGGTCTAAAATCATGTTTGCTGCACTAAACAAGGTCTAGAATCATGTTTGCTGCAATAAACTAGGTCTAGAATCATGTTTGCTGCAATAAACTAGGTCTAAAATCATGTTTATTGCAATAAACAAGGTCTAAAATCAAGTTTGCTGTACTAAACAAGGTCTAAAATCACGTTTGCTGCAATAAACAAGGTCTATAATCATGTTTGCTGCAATAAACAAGGTCTAAAATCATGTTTGCTGCACTAAACAAGGTCTAGAATCATGTTTGCTGCAATAAACAAGGTCTAAAATCATGTTTATTGCACTAAACAAGGTCTAGAATCATGTTTGCTGCAATAAACTAGGTCTAAAATCATGTTTATTGCAATAAACAAGGTCTAAAATCAAGTTTGCTGTACTAAACAAGGTCTAAAATCACGTTTGCTGCAATAAACAAGGTCTATAATCATGTTTGCTGCAATAAACAAGGTCTAAAATCATGTTTGCTGCACTAAACAAGGTCTAGAATCATGTTTGCTGCAATAAACTAGGTCTAAAATCATGTTTATTGCAATAAACAAGGTCTAGAATCATGTTTGCTGCACTAAACAAGGTCTAAAATCACATTTGCTGCAATAAACAAGGTCTAAAATCATGTTTGCTGCAATAAACAAGGTCCAGAATCATGTTTGCTAAAATAAACAAGGTCTAAAATCAAGTTTGCTGCACTAAACAAGGTCTAAAATCACGTTTGCTGCAATAAACAAGGTCTAGAATCATGTTTGCTGCACTAAACAAGGTCTAAAATCATGTTTGCTGCAATAAACAAGGTCTAAAATCATGTTTGCTGCAATAAACAAGGTCTAGAATAATTTTTGCTGCAATAAACAAGGTCTAAAATCAAGTTTGCTGCACTAAAAAAAGTCTAAAATCACGTTTGCTGCAATAAACAAGGTCTAGAATCATGTTTGCTGCAATAAACAAGGTCTAAAATCATGTTTGCTGCACTAAACAAGGTCTAGAATCATGTTTGCTGCAATAAACTAGGTCTAGAATCATGTTTGCTGCAATAAACTAGGTCTAAAATCATGTTTATTGCACTAAACAAGGTCTAGAATCATGTTTGCTGCAATAAACTAGGTCTAAAATCATGTTTATTGCAATAAACAAGGTCTAGAATCATGTTTGCTGCACTAAACAAGGTCTAAAATCACATTTGCTGCAATAAACAAGGTCTAAAATCATGTTTGCTGCAATAAACAAGGTCCAGAATCATGTTTGCTGAAATAAACAAGGTCTAAAATCAAGTTTGCTGCACTAAACAAGGTCTAAAATCATGTTTGCTGCAATGAACAAGGTCTAAAATCATGTTTGCTGCAATAAACAAGGTCTAGAATCATGTTTGTTACAATAAACAAGGTCTAAAATCAAGTTTGCTGCAATAAACAAGGTCTAGAATCATGTTTGCTGCAATAAACAAGGTCCAGAATCATGTTTGCTGCAATAAACAAGGTCTAGAATCAAGTTTGCTGCACTAAACAAGGTCTAAAATCACGTTTGCTGCAATAAACAAGGTCCAGAATCATGTTTGTTGCAATAAACAAGGTCTAAAATCATGTTTGCTGCAATAAACAAGGTCTAAAATCATGTTTGCTGCAATAAACAAGGTCTAGAATCATGTTTGTTACAATAAACAAGGTCTAAAATCAAGTTTGCTGCACTAAACCTGGTCTAAAATCACGTTTGCTGCAATAAACAAGGTCTAGAATCATGTTTGCTGCACTAAACAAGGTCTAAAATCATGTTTGCTGCAATAAACAAGGTCTAGAATCATGTTTGCTGCACTAAACAAGGTCTAAAATCACGTTTGCTGCAATAAACAAGGTCTAAAATCATGTTTGCTGCAATAAACAAGGTCTAGAATCATGTTTGCTGCAATAAACAAGGTCCAGAATCATGTTTGCTGCAATAAACAAGGTCTAGAATCAAGTTTGCTGCACTAAACAAGGTCTAAAATCACGTTTGCTGCAATAAACAAGGTCCAGAATCATGTTTGCTGCACTAAACAAGGTCTAGAATCATGTTTGCTGCAATAAACTAGGTCTAAAATCATGTTTATTGCAATAAACAAGGTCTAGAATCATGTTTGCTGCAATAAACTAGGTCTAAAATCATGTTTATTGCAATAAACAAGGTCTAGAATCATGTTTGCTGCACTAAACAAGGTCTAAAATCATGTTTGCTGCAATAAACAAGGTCTAAAATCATGTTTGCTGCAATAAACAAGGTCTAGAATCATGTTTGTTACAATAAACAAGGTCTAAAATCAAGTTTGCTGCACTAAACCTGGTCTAAAATCACGTTTGCTGCAATAAACAAGGTCTAGAATCATGTTTGCTGCACTAAACAAGGTCTAAAATCATGTTTGCTGCAATAAACAAGGTCTAGAATCATGTTTGCTGCACTAAACAAGGTCTAAAATCACGTTTGCTGCAATAAACAAGGTCTAAAATCATGTTTGCTGCAATAAACAAGGTCTAGAATCATGTTTGCTGCAATAAACAAGGTCCAGAATCATGTTTGCTGCAATAAACAAGGTCTAGAATCAAGTTTGCTGCACTAAACAAGGTCTAAAATCACGTTTGCTGCAATAAACAAGGTCCAGAATCATGTTTGCTGCACTAAACAAGGTCTAGAATCATGTTTGCTGCAATAAACAAGGTCTAAAATCAAGTTTGCTGTACTAAACAAGGTCTAAAATCAGGTTTGCTGCAATAAACAAGGTCTAGAATCATGTTTGCTGCAATAAACAAGGTCTAAAATCACGTTTGCTGCAATAAACAAGGTCTAAAATCATGTTTGCTGCAATAAACAAGGTCTAGAATCATGTTTGCTGCAATAAACAAGGTCCAGAATCATGTTTGCTGCAATAAACAAGGTCTAGAATCAAGTTTGCTGCACTAAACAAGGTCTAAAATCACGTTTGCTGCAATAAACAAGGTCCAGAATCATGTTTGCTGCACTAAACAAGGTCTAGAATCATGTTTGCTGCAATAAACAAGGTCTAAAATCAAGTTTGCTGTACTAAACAAGGTCTAAAATCAGGTTTGCTGCAATAAACAAGGTCTAGAATCATGTTTGCTGCAATAAACAAGGTCTAAAATCATGTTTGCTGCACTAAACAAGGTCTAGAATCATGTTTGCTGCAATAAACTAGGTCTAAAATCATGTTTATTGCAATAAACAAGGTCTAGAATCATGTTTGCTGCACTAAACAAGGTCTAAAATCACATTTGCTGCAATAAACAAGGTCTAAAATCATGTTTGCTGCAATAAACAAGGTCCAGAATCATGTTTGCTGAAATAAACAAGGTCTAAAATCAAGTTTGCTGCACTAAACAAGGTCTAAAATCACATTTGCTGCAATAAACAAGGTCTAGAATCATGTTTGCTGCACTAAACAAGGTCTAAAATCATGTTTGCTGCAATAAACAAGGTCTAAAATCATGTTTGCTGCAATAAACAAGGTCTAGAATCATTTTTGCTGCAATAAACAAGGTCTAAAATCAAGTTTGCTGCACTAAACAAGGTCTAGAATCATGTTTGCTGCAATAAACTAGGTCTAGAATCATGTTTGCTGCAATAAACTAGGCCTAAAATCATGTTTATTGCACTAAACAAGGTCTAGAATCATGTTTGCTGCAATAAACTAGGTCTAAAATCATGTTTATTGCAATAAACAAGGTCTAGAATCATTTTTGCTGCAATAAACAAGGTCTAAAATCAAGTTTGCTGCACTAAACAAGGTCTAGAATCATGTTTGCTGCAATAAACTAGGTCTAGAATCATGTTTGCTGCAATAAACTAGGCCTAAAATCATGTTTATTGCACTAAACAAGGTCTAGAATCATGTTTGCTGCAATAAACTAGGTCTAAAATCATGTTTATTGCAATAAACAAGGTCTAAAATCAAGTTTGCTGCAATAAACTAGGTCTAAAATCATGTTTATTGCAATAAACAAGGTCTAGAATCATGTTTGCTGCAATAAACTAGGTCTAAAATCATGTTTATTGCAATAAACAAGGTCTAGAATCATGTTTGCTGCACTAAACAAGGTCTAAAATCATGTTTGCTGCAATAAACAAGGTCTAAAATCATGTTTGCTGCAATAAACAAGGTCTAGAATCATGTTTGTTACAATAAACAAGGTCTAAAATCAAGTTTGCTGCACTAAACCTGGTCTAAAATCACGTTTGCTGCAATAAACAAGGTCTAGAATCATGTTTGCTGCACTAAACAAGGTCTAAAATCATGTTTGCTGCAATAAACAAGGTCTAGAATCATGTTTGCTGCACTAAACAAGGTCTAAAATCACGTTTGCTGCAATAAACAAGGTCTAAAATCATGTTTGCTGCAATAAACAAGGTCTAGAATCATGTTTGCTGCAATAAACAAGGTCCAGAATCATGTTTGCTGCAATAAACAAGGTCTAGAATCAAGTTTGCTGCACTAAACAAGGTCTAAAATCACGTTTGCTGCAATAAACAAGGTCCAGAATTATGTTTGCTGCACTAAACAAGGTCTAGAATCATGTTTGCTGCAATAAACTAGGTCTAAAATCATGTTTATTGCAATAAACAAGGTCTAGAATCATGTTTGCTGCAATAAACTAGGTCTAAAATCATGTTTATTGCAATAAACAAGGTCTAGAATCATGTTTGCTGCACTAAACAAGGTCTAAAATCATGTTTGCTGCAATAAACAAGGTCTAAAATCATGTTTGCTGCAATAAACAAGGTCTAGAATCATGTTTGTTACAATAAACAAGGTCTAAAATCAAGTTTGCTGCACTAAACCTGGTCTAAAATCACGTTTGCTGCAATAAACAAGGTCTAGAATCATGTTTGCTGCACTAAACAAGGTCTAAAATCATGTTTGCTGCAATAAACAAGGTCTAGAATCATGTTTGCTGCACTAAACAAGGTCTAAAATCACGTTTGCTGCAATAAACAAGGTCTAAAATCATGTTTGCTGCAATAAACAAGGTCTAGAATCATGTTTGCTGCAATAAACAAGGTCCAGAATCATGTTTGCTGCAATAAACAAGGTCTAGAATCAAGTTTGCTGCACTAAACAAGGTCTAAAATCACGTTTGCTGCAATAAACAAGGTCCAGAATCATGTTTGCTGCACTAAACAAGGTCTAGAATCATGTTTGCTGCAATAAACAAGGTCTAAAATCAAGTTTGCTGTACTAAACAAGGTCTAAAATCAGGTTTGCTGCAATAAACAAGGTCTAGAATCATGTTTGCTGCAATAAACAAGGTCTAAAATCACGTTTGCTGCAATAAACAAGGTCTAAAATCATGTTTGCTGCAATAAACAAGGTCTAGAATCATGTTTGCTGCAATAAACAAGGTCCAGAATCATGTTTGCTGCAATAAACAAGGTCTAGAATCAAGTTTGCTGCACTAAACAAGGTCTAAAATCACGTTTGCTGCAATAAACAAGGTCCAGAATCATGTTTGCTGCACTAAACAAGGTCTAGAATCATGTTTGCTGCAATAAACAAGGTCTAAAATCAAGTTTGCTGTACTAAACAAGGTCTAAAATCAGGTTTGCTGCAATAAACAAGGTCTAGAATCATGTTTGCTGCAATAAACAAGGTCTAAAATCATGTTTGCTGCACTAAACAAGGTCTAGAATCATGTTTGCTGCAATAAACTAGGTCTAAAATCATGTTTATTGCAATAAACAAGGTCTAGAATCATGTTTGCTGCACTAAACCTGGTCTAAAATCACGTTTGCTGCAATAAACAAGGTCTAGAATCATGTTTGCTGCACTAAACAAGGTCTAAAATCATGTTTGCTGCAATAAACAAGGTCTAGAATCATGTTTGCTGCACTAAACAAGGTCTAAAATCACGTTTGCTGCAATAAACAAGGTCTAAAATCATGTTTGCTGCAATAAACAAGGTCTAGAATCATGTTTGCTGCAATAAACAAGGTCCAGAATCATGTTTGCTGCAATAAACAAGGTCTAGAATCAAGTTTGCTGCACTAAACAAGGTCTAAAATCACGTTTGCTGCAATAAACAAGGTCCAGAATCATGTTTGCTGCACTAAACAAGGTCTAGAATCATGTTTGCTGCAATAAACAAGGTCTAAAATCAAGTTTGCTGTACTAAACAAGGTCTAAAATCAGGTTTGCTGCAATAAACAAGGTCTAGAATCATGTTTGCTGCAATAAACAAGGTCTAAAATCACGTTTGCTGCAATAAACAAGGTCTAAAATCATGTTTGCTGCAATAAACAAGGTCTAGAATCATGTTTGCTGCAATAAACAAGGTCCAGAATCATGTTTGCTGCAATAAACAAGGTCTAGAATCAAGTTTGCTGCACTAAACAAGGTCTAAAATCACGTTTGCTGCAATAAACAAGGTCCAGAATCATGTTTGCTGCACTAAACAAGGTCTAGAATCATGTTTGCTGCAATAAACAAGGTCTAAAATCAAGTTTGCTGTACTAAACAAGGTCTAAAATCAGGTTTGCTGCAATAAACAAGGTCTAGAATCATGTTTGCTGCAATAAACAAGGTCTAAAATCATGTTTGCTGCACTAAACAAGGTCTAGAATCATGTTTGCTGCAATAAACTAGGTCTAAAATCATGTTTATTGCAATAAACAAGGTCTAGAATCATGTTTGCTGCACTAAACAAGGTCTAAAATCACATTTGCTGCAATAAACAAGGTCTAAAATCATGTTTGCTGCAATAAACAAGGTCCAGAATCATGTTTGCTGAAATAAACAAGGTCTAAAATCAAGTTTGCTGCACTAAACAAGGTCTAAAATCACATTTGCTGCAATAAACAAGGTCTAGAATCATGTTTGCTGCACTAAACAAGGTCTAAAATCATGTTTGCTGCAATAAACAAGGTCTAAAATCATGTTTGCTGCAATAAACAAGGTCTAGAATCATTTTTGCTGCAATAAACAAGGTCTAAAATCAAGTTTGCTGCACTAAACAAGGTCTAGAATCATGTTTGCTGCAATAAACTAGGTCTAGAATCATGTTTGCTGCAATAAACTAGGCCTAAAATCATGTTTATTGCACTAAACAAGGTCTAGAATCATGTTTGCTGCAATAAACTAGGTCTAAAATCATGTTTATTGCAATAAACAAGGTCTAAAATCAAGTTTGCTGCAATAAACTAGGTCTAAAATCATGTTTATTGCAATAAACAAGGTCTAGAATCATGTTTGCTGCAATAAACTAGGTCTAAAATCATGTTTATTGCAATAAACAAGGTCTAGAATCATGTTTGCTGCACTAAACAAGGTCTAAAATCATGTTTGCTGCAATAAACAAGGTCTAAAATCATGTTTGCTGCAATAAACAAGGTCTAGAATCATGTTTGTTACAATAAACAAGGTCTAAAATCAAGTTTGCTGCACTAAACCTGGTCTAAAATCACGTTTGCTGCAATAAACAAGGTCTAGAATCATGTTTGCTGCACTAAACAAGGTCTAAAATCATGTTTGCTGCAATAAACAAGGTCTAGAATCATGTTTGCTGCACTAAACAAGGTCTAAAATCACGTTTGCTGCAATAAACAAGGTCTAAAATCATGTTTGCTGCAATAAACAAGGTCTAGAATCATGTTTGCTGCAATAAACAAGGTCCAGAATCATGTTTGCTGCAATAAACAAGGTCTAGAATCAAGTTTGCTGCACTAAACAAGGTCTAAAATCACGTTTGCTGCAATAAACAAGGTCCAGAATCATGTTTGCTGCACTAAACAAGGTCTAGAATCATGTTTGCTGCAATAAACAAGGTCTAAAATCAAGTTTGCTGTACTAAACAAGGTCTAAAATCAGGTTTGCTGCAATAAACAAGGTCTAGAATCATGTTTGCTGCAATAAACAAGGTCTAAAATCATGTTTGCTGCACTAAACAAGGTCTAGAATCATGTTTGCTGCAATAAACTAGGTCTAAAATCATGTTTATTGCAATAAACAAGGTCTAGAATCATGTTTGCTGCACTAAACAAGGTCTAAAATCACATTTGCTGCAATAAACAAGGTCTAAAATCATGTTTGCTGCAATAAACAAGGTCCAGAATCATGTTTGCTGAAATAAACAAGGTCTAAAATCAAGTTTGCTGCACTAAACAAGGTCTAAAATCACATTTGCTGCAATAAACAAGGTCTAGAATCATGTTTGCTGCACTAAACAAGGTCTAAAATCATGTTTGCTGCAATAAACAAGGTCTAAAATCATGTTTGCTGCAATAAACAAGGTCTAGAATCATTTTTGCTGCAATAAACAAGGTCTAAAATCAAGTTTGCTGCACTAAAAAAAGTCTAAAATCACGTTTGCTGCAATAAACAAGGTCTAAAATCATGTTTGCTGGAACCAATTAGCTAACACTCAAGTATTGTGTCATATACTGTTTTCACTGTGTGTGAACACTGAAGTGTCCTGTTTTAGATTCCTTTAACATTATTAGCCACGTAGCCACGTAAGCCTCTGTTAGCCAAGGTCTAGAATCATGTTTGCTGCAATAAACAAGGTCTAAAATCATGTTTATTGCAATAAACAAGGTCTAGAATCATGTTTGTTACAATAAACAAGGTCTAAAATCATGTTTGCTGCACTAAACAAGGTCTAGAATCATGTTTGCTGCAATAAACTAGGTCTAAAATCATGTTTATTGCAATAAACAAGGTCTAGAATCATGTTTGCTGCACTAAACAAGGTCTAAAATCACATTTGCTGCAATAAACAAGGTCTAAAATCATGTTTGCTGCAATAAACAAGGTCTAGAATCATGTTTGCTGCAATAAACAAGGTCTAAAATCATGTTTGCTGCACTAAACAAGGTCTAGAATCATGTTTGCTGCAATAAACTAGGTCTAAAATCATGTTTATTGCAATAAACAAGGTCTAGAATCATGTTTGCTGCACTAAACAAGGTCTAAAATCACATTTGCTGCAATAAACAAGGTCTAAAATCATGTTTGCTGCAATAAACAAGGTCCAGAATCATGTTTGCTGAAATAAACAAGGTCTAAAATCAAGTTTGCTGCACTAAACAAGGTCTAAAATCACATTTGCTGCAATAAACAAGGTCTAGAATCATGTTTGCTGCACTAAACAAGGTCTAAAATCATGTTTGCTGCAATAAACAAGGTCTAAAATCATGTTTGCTGCAATAAACAAGGTCTAGAATCATTTTTGCTGCAATAAACAAGGTCTAAAATCAAGTTTGCTGCACTAAAAAAAGTCTAAAATCACGTTTGCTGCAATAAACAAGGTCTAAAATCATGTTTGCTGGAACCAATTAGCTAACACTCAAGTATTGTGTCATATACTGTTTTCACTGTGTGTGAACACTGAAGTGTCCTGTTTTAGATTCCTTTAACATTATTAGCCACGTAGCCACGTAAGCCTCTGTTAGCCAAGGTCTAGAATCATGTTTGCTGCAATAAACAAGGTCTAAAATCATGTTTATTGCAATAAACAAGGTCTAGAATCATGTTTGTTACAATAAACAAGGTCTAAAATCAAGTTTGCTGCACTAAACCTGGTCTAAAATCACGTTTGCTGCAATAAACAAGGTCTAGAATCATGTTTGCTGCACTAAACAAGGTCTAAAATCATGTTTGCTGCAATAAACAAGGTCTAGAATCATGTTTGCTGCACTAAACAAGGTCTAAAATCACGTTTGCTGCAATAAACAAGGTCTAAAATCATGTTTGCTGCAATAAACAAGGTCTAGAATCATGTTTGCTGCAATAAACAAGGTCCAGAATCATGTTTGCTGCAATAAACAAGGTCTAGAATCAAGTTTGCTGCACTAAACAAGGTCTAAAATCACGTTTGCTGCAATAAACAAGGTCCAGAATCATGTTTGCTGCACTAAACAAGGTCTAGAATCATGTTTGCTGCAATAAACAAGGTCTAAAATCAAGTTTGCTGTACTAAACAAGGTCTAAAATCACGTTTGCTGCAATAAACAAGGTCTAGAATCATGTTTGCTGCAATAAACAAGGTCTAAAATCATGTTTGCTGCACTAAACAAGGTCTAGAATCATGTTTGCTGCAATAAACTAGGTCTAAAATCATGTTTATTGCAATAAATAAAGGTCTAGAATCATGTTTGCTGCACTAAACAAGGTCTAAAATCACATTTGCTGCAATAAACAAGGTCTAAAATCATGTTTGCTGCAATAAACAAGGTCCAGAATCATGTTTGCTGAAATAAACAAGGTCTAAAATCAAGTTTGCTGCACTAAACAAGGTCTAAAATCACGTTTGCTGCAATAAACAAGGTCTAGAATCATGTTTGCTATACTAAACAAGGTCTAAAATCATGTTTGCTGCAATAAACAAGGTCTAAAATCATGTTTGCTGCAATAAACAAGGTCTAGAATCATTTTTGCTGCAATAAACAAGGTCTAAAATCAAGTTTGCTGCACAAAAAAAATTCTAAAATCACGTTTGCTGCAATAAACAAGGTCTAGAATCATGTTTGCTGCAATAAACAAGGTCTAAAATCAAGTTTGCTGTACTAAACAAGGTCTAAAATCACGTTTGCTGCAATAAACAAGGTCTAGAATCATGTTTGCTGCAATAAACAAGGTCTAAAATCATGTTTGCTGCACTAAACAAGGTCTAGAATCATGTTTGCTGCAATAAACTAGGTCTAAAATCATGTTTATTGCAATAAACAAGGTCTAGAATCATGTTTGCTGCACTAAACAAGGTCTAAAATCACATTTGCTGCAATAAACAAGGTCTAAAATCATGTTTGCTGCAATAAACAAGGTCCAGAATCATGTTTGCTAAAATAAACAAGGTCTAAAATCAAGTTTGCTGCACTAAACCTGGTCTAAAATCACGTTTGCTGCAATAAACAAGGTCTAGAATCATGTTTGCTGCACTAAACAAGGTCTAAAATCATGTTTGCTGCAATAAACAAGGTCTAGAATCATGTTTGCTGCACTAAACAAGGTCTAAAATCACGTTTGCTGCAATAAACAAGGTCTAAAATCATGTTTGCTGCAATAAACAAGGTCTAGAATCATGTTTGCTGCAATAAACAAGGTCCAGAATCATGTTTGCTGCAATAAACAAGGTCTAGAATCAAGTTTGCTGCACTAAACAAGGTCTAAAATCACGTTTGCTGCAATAAACAAGGTCCAGAATCATGTTTGCTGCACTAAACAAGGTCTAGAATCATGTTTGCTGCAATAAACTAGGTCTAAAATCATGTTTATTGCAATAAACAAGGTCTAGAATCATGTTTGCTGCAATAAACTAGGTCTAAAATCATGTTTGCTGCAATAAACAAGGTCTAGAATCATGTTTGTTACAATAAACAAGGTCTAAAATCAAGTTTGCTGCACTAAACCTGGTCTAAAATCACGTTTGCTGCAATAAACAAGGTCTAGAATCATGTTTGCTGCACTAAACAAGGTCTAAAATCATGTTTGCTGCAATAAACAAGGTCTAGAATCATGTTTGTTACAATAAACAAGGTCTAAAATCAAGTTTGCTGCACTAAACAAGGTCTAGAATCATGTTTGCTGCAATAAACTAGGTCTAAAATCATGTTTGCTGCAATAAACAAGGTCTAGAATCATGTTTGTTACAATAAACAAGGTCTAAAATCAAGTTTGCTGCACTAAACCTGGTCTAAAATCACGTTTGCTGCAATAAACAAGGTCTAGAATCATGTTTGCTGCACTAAACAAGGTCTAAAATCATGTTTGCTGCAATAAACAAGGTCTAGAATCATGTTTGCTGCACTAAACAAGGTCTAAAATCACGTTTGCTGCAATAAACAAGGTCTAAAATCATGTTTGCTGCAATAAACAAGGTCTAGAATCATGTTCTGATGTTCTGCAATAAACAAGGTCCAGAATCATGTTTGCTGCAATAAACAAGGTCTAGAATCAAGTTTGCTGCACTAAACAAGGTCTAAAATCACGTTTGCTGCAATAAACAAGGTCCAGAATCATGTTTGCTGCACTAAACAAGGTCTAGAATCATGTTTGCTGCAATAAACAAGGTCTAAAATCAAGTTTGCTGTACTAAACAAGGTCTAAAATCAGGTTTGCTGCAATAAACAAGGTCTAGAATCATGTTTGCTGCACTAAACAAGGTCTAAAATCAAGTTTGCTGTACTAAACAAGGTCTAAAATCAGGTTTGCTGCAATAAACAAGGTCTAGAATCATGTTTGCTGCAATAAACAAGGTCTAAAATCATGTTTGCTGCACTAAACAAGGTCTAGAATCATGTTTGCTGCACTAAACAAGGTCTAGAATCATGTTTGCTGCAATAAACAAGGTCTAAAATCAAGTTTGCTGTACTAAACAAGGTCTAAAATCAGGTTTGCTGCAATAAACAAGGTCTAGAATCATGTTTGCTGCAATAAACAAGGTCTAAAATCATGTTTGCTGCACTAAACAAGGTCTAGAATCATGTTTGCTGCAATAAACTAGGTCTAAAATCATGTTTATTGCAATAAACAAGGTCTAGAATCATGTTTGCTGCACTAAACAAGGTCTAAAATCATGTTTGCTGCAATAAACAAGGTCTAGAATCATGTTTGTTACAATAAACAAGGTCTAAAATCAAGTTTGCTGCACTAAACAAGGTCTAGAATCATGTTTGCTGCAATAAACTAGGTCTAAAATCATGTTTGCTGCAATAAACAAGGTCTAGAATCATGTTTGTTACAATAAACAAGGTCTAAAATCAAGTTTGCTGCACTAAACCTGGTCTAAAATCACGTTTGCTGCAATAAACAAGGTCTAGAATCATGTTTGCTGCACTAAACAAGGTCTAAAATCATGTTTGCTGCAATAAACAAGGTCTAGAATCATGTTTGCTGCACTAAACAAGGTCTAAAATCACGTTTGCTGCAATAAACAAGGTCTAAAATCATGTTTGCTGCAATAAACAAGGTCTAGAATCATGTTCTGATGTTCTGCAATAAACAAGGTCCAGAATCATGTTTGCTGCAATAAACAAGGTCTAGAATCAAGTTTGCTGCACTAAACAAGGTCTAAAATCACGTTTGCTGCAATAAACAAGGTCCAGAATCATGTTTGCTGCACTAAACAAGGTCTAGAATCATGTTTGCTGCAATAAACAAGGTCTAAAATCAAGTTTGCTGTACTAAACAAGGTCTAAAATCAGGTTTGCTGCAATAAACAAGGTCTAGAATCATGTTTGCTGCACTAAACAAGGTCTAAAATCAAGTTTGCTGTACTAAACAAGGTCTAAAATCAGGTTTGCTGCAATAAACAAGGTCTAGAATCATGTTTGCTGCAATAAACAAGGTCTAAAATCATGTTTGCTGCACTAAACAAGGTCTAGAATCATGTTTGCTGCACTAAACAAGGTCTAGAATCATGTTTGCTGCAATAAACAAGGTCTAAAATCAAGTTTGCTGTACTAAACAAGGTCTAAAATCAGGTTTGCTGCAATAAACAAGGTCTAGAATCATGTTTGCTGCAATAAACAAGGTCTAAAATCATGTTTGCTGCACTAAACAAGGTCTAGAATCATGTTTGCTGCAATAAACTAGGTCTAAAATCATGTTTATTGCAATAAACAAGGTCTAGAATCATGTTTGCTGCACTAAACAAGGTCTAAAATCACATTTGCTGCAATAAACAAGGTCTAAAATCATGTTTGCTGCAATAAACAAGGTCCAGAATCATGTTTGCTGAAATAAACAAGGTCTAAAATCAAGTTTGCTGCACTAAACAAGGTCTAAAATCACATTTGCTGCAATAAACAAGGTCTAGAATCATGTTTGCTGCACTAAACAAGGTCTAAAATCATGTTTGCTGCAATAAACAAGGTCTAAAATCATGTTTGCTGCAATAAACAAGGTCTAGAATCATTTTTGCTGCAATAAACAAGGTCTAAAATCAAGTTTGCTGCACTAAACAAGGTCTAGAATCATGTTTGCTGCAATAAACTAGGTCTAGAATCATGTTTGCTGCAATAAACTAGGCCTAAAATCATGTTTATTGCACTAAACAAGGTCTAGAATCATGTTTGCTGCAATAAACTAGGTCTAAAATCATGTTTATTGCAATAAACAAGGTCTAAAATCAAGTTTGCTGCAATAAACTAGGTCTAAAATCATGTTTATTGCAATAAACAAGGTCTAGAATCATGTTTGCTGCAATAAACTAGGTCTAAAATCATGTTTATTGCAATAAACAAGGTCTAGAATCATGTTTGCTGCACTAAACAAGGTCTAAAATCATGTTTGCTGCAATAAACAAGGTCTAAAATCATGTTTGCTGCAATAAACAAGGTCTAGAATCATGTTTGTTACAATAAACAAGGTCTAAAATCAAGTTTGCTGCACTAAACCTGGTCTAAAATCACGTTTGCTGCAATAAACAAGGTCTAGAATCATGTTTGCTGCACTAAACAAGGTCTAAAATCATGTTTGCTGCAATAAACAAGGTCTAGAATCATGTTTGCTGCACTAAACAAGGTCTAAAATCACGTTTGCTGCAATAAACAAGGTCTAAAATCATGTTTGCTGCAATAAACAAGGTCTAGAATCATGTTTGCTGCAATAAACAAGGTCCAGAATCATGTTTGCTGCAATAAACAAGGTCTAGAATCAAGTTTGCTGCACTAAACAAGGTCTAAAATCACGTTTGCTGCAATAAACAAGGTCCAGAATCATGTTTGCTGCACTAAACAAGGTCTAGAATCATGTTTGCTGCAATAAACAAGGTCTAAAATCAAGTTTGCTGTACTAAACAAGGTCTAAAATCAGGTTTGCTGCAATAAACAAGGTCTAGAATCATGTTTGCTGCAATAAACAAGGTCTAAAATCATGTTTGCTGCACTAAACAAGGTCTAGAATCATGTTTGCTGCAATAAACTAGGTCTAAAATCATGTTTATTGCAATAAACAAGGTCTAGAATCATGTTTGCTGCACTAAACAAGGTCTAAAATCACATTTGCTGCAATAAACAAGGTCTAAAATCATGTTTGCTGCAATAAACAAGGTCCAGAATCATGTTTGCTGAAATAAACAAGGTCTAAAATCAAGTTTGCTGCACTAAACAAGGTCTAAAATCACATTTGCTGCAATAAACAAGGTCTAGAATCATGTTTGCTGCACTAAACAAGGTCTAAAATCATGTTTGCTGCAATAAACAAGGTCTAAAATCATGTTTGCTGCAATAAACAAGGTCTAGAATCATTTTTGCTGCAATAAACAAGGTCTAAAATCAAGTTTGCTGCACTAAAAAAAGTCTAAAATCACGTTTGCTGCAATAAACAAGGTCTAAAATCATGTTTGCTGGAACCAATTAGCTAACACTCAAGTATTGTGTCATATACTGTTTTCACTGTGTGTGAACACTGAAGTGTCCTGTTTTAGATTCCTTTAACATTATTAGCCACGTAGCCACGTAAGCCTCTGTTAGCCAAGGTCTAGAATCATGTTTGCTGCAATAAACAAGGTCTAAAATCATGTTTATTGCAATAAACAAGGTCTAGAATCATGTTTGTTACAATAAACAAGGTCTAAAATCATGTTTGCTGCACTAAACAAGGTCTAGAATCATGTTTGCTGCAATAAACTAGGTCTAAAATCATGTTTATTGCAATAAACAAGGTCTAGAATCATGTTTGCTGCACTAAACAAGGTCTAAAATCACATTTGCTGCAATAAACAAGGTCTAAAATCATGTTTGCTGCAATAAACAAGGTCTAGAATCATGTTTGCTGCAATAAACAAGGTCTAAAATCATGTTTGCTGCACTAAACAAGGTCTAGAATCATGTTTGCTGCAATAAACTAGGTCTAAAATCATGTTTATTGCAATAAACAAGGTCTAGAATCATGTTTGCTGCACTAAACAAGGTCTAAAATCACATTTGCTGCAATAAACAAGGTCTAAAATCATGTTTGCTGCAATAAACAAGGTCCAGAATCATGTTTGCTGAAATAAACAAGGTCTAAAATCAAGTTTGCTGCACTAAACAAGGTCTAAAATCACATTTGCTGCAATAAACAAGGTCTAGAATCATGTTTGCTGCACTAAACAAGGTCTAAAATCATGTTTGCTGCAATAAACAAGGTCTAAAATCATGTTTGCTGCAATAAACAAGGTCTAGAATCATTTTTGCTGCAATAAACAAGGTCTAAAATCAAGTTTGCTGCACTAAAAAAAGTCTAAAATCACGTTTGCTGCAATAAACAAGGTCTAAAATCATGTTTGCTGGAACCAATTAGCTAACACTCAAGTATTGTGTCATATACTGTTTTCACTGTGTGTGAACACTGAAGTGTCCTGTTTTAGATTCCTTTAACATTATTAGCCACGTAGCCACGTAAGCCTCTGTTAGCCAAGGTCTAGAATCATGTTTGCTGCAATAAACAAGGTCTAAAATCATGTTTATTGCAATAAACAAGGTCTAGAATCATGTTTGTTACAATAAACAAGGTCTAAAATCAAGTTTGCTGCACTAAACCTGGTCTAAAATCACGTTTGCTGCAATAAACAAGGTCTAGAATCATGTTTGCTGCACTAAACAAGGTCTAAAATCATGTTTGCTGCAATAAACAAGGTCTAGAATCATGTTTGCTGCACTAAACAAGGTCTAAAATCACGTTTGCTGCAATAAACAAGGTCTAAAATCATGTTTGCTGCAATAAACAAGGTCTAGAATCATGTTTGCTGCAATAAACAAGGTCCAGAATCATGTTTGCTGCAATAAACAAGGTCTAGAATCAAGTTTGCTGCACTAAACAAGGTCTAAAATCACGTTTGCTGCAATAAACAAGGTCCAGAATCATGTTTGCTGCACTAAACAAGGTCTAGAATCATGTTTGCTGCAATAAACAAGGTCTAAAATCAAGTTTGCTGTACTAAACAAGGTCTAAAATCACGTTTGCTGCAATAAACAAGGTCTAGAATCATGTTTGCTGCAATAAACAAGGTCTAAAATCATGTTTGCTGCACTAAACAAGGTCTAGAATCATGTTTGCTGCAATAAACTAGGTCTAAAATCATGTTTATTGCAATAAATAAAGGTCTAGAATCATGTTTGCTGCACTAAACAAGGTCTAAAATCACATTTGCTGCAATAAACAAGGTCTAAAATCATGTTTGCTGCAATAAACAAGGTCCAGAATCATGTTTGCTGAAATAAACAAGGTCTAAAATCAAGTTTGCTGCACTAAACAAGGTCTAAAATCACGTTTGCTGCAATAAACAAGGTCTAGAATCATGTTTGCTATACTAAACAAGGTCTAAAATCATGTTTGCTGCAATAAACAAGGTCTAAAATCATGTTTGCTGCAATAAACAAGGTCTAGAATCATTTTTGCTGCAATAAACAAGGTCTAAAATCAAGTTTGCTGCACAAAAAAAATTCTAAAATCACGTTTGCTGCAATAAACAAGGTCTAGAATCATGTTTGCTGCAATAAACAAGGTCTAAAATCAAGTTTGCTGTACTAAACAAGGTCTAAAATCACGTTTGCTGCAATAAACAAGGTCTAGAATCATGTTTGCTGCAATAAACAAGGTCTAAAATCATGTTTGCTGCACTAAACAAGGTCTAGAATCATGTTTGCTGCAATAAACTAGGTCTAAAATCATGTTTATTGCAATAAACAAGGTCTAGAATCATGTTTGCTGCACTAAACAAGGTCTAAAATCACATTTGCTGCAATAAACAAGGTCTAAAATCATGTTTGCTGCAATAAACAAGGTCCAGAATCATGTTTGCTAAAATAAACAAGGTCTAAAATCAAGTTTGCTGCACTAAACCTGGTCTAAAATCACGTTTGCTGCAATAAACAAGGTCTAGAATCATGTTTGCTGCACTAAACAAGGTCTAAAATCATGTTTGCTGCAATAAACAAGGTCTAGAATCATGTTTGCTGCACTAAACAAGGTCTAAAATCACGTTTGCTGCAATAAACAAGGTCTAAAATCATGTTTGCTGCAATAAACAAGGTCTAGAATCATGTTTGCTGCAATAAACAAGGTCCAGAATCATGTTTGCTGCAATAAACAAGGTCTAGAATCAAGTTTGCTGCACTAAACAAGGTCTAAAATCACGTTTGCTGCAATAAACAAGGTCCAGAATCATGTTTGCTGCACTAAACAAGGTCTAGAATCATGTTTGCTGCAATAAACTAGGTCTAAAATCATGTTTATTGCAATAAACAAGGTCTAGAATCATGTTTGCTGCAATAAACTAGGTCTAAAATCATGTTTGCTGCAATAAACAAGGTCTAGAATCATGTTTGTTACAATAAACAAGGTCTAAAATCAAGTTTGCTGCACTAAACCTGGTCTAAAATCACGTTTGCTGCAATAAACAAGGTCTAGAATCATGTTTGCTGCACTAAACAAGGTCTAAAATCATGTTTGCTGCAATAAACAAGGTCTAGAATCATGTTTGTTACAATAAACAAGGTCTAAAATCAAGTTTGCTGCACTAAACAAGGTCTAGAATCATGTTTGCTGCAATAAACTAGGTCTAAAATCATGTTTGCTGCAATAAACAAGGTCTAGAATCATGTTTGTTACAATAAACAAGGTCTAAAATCAAGTTTGCTGCACTAAACCTGGTCTAAAATCACGTTTGCTGCAATAAACAAGGTCTAGAATCATGTTTGCTGCACTAAACAAGGTCTAAAATCATGTTTGCTGCAATAAACAAGGTCTAGAATCATGTTTGCTGCACTAAACAAGGTCTAAAATCACGTTTGCTGCAATAAACAAGGTCTAAAATCATGTTTGCTGCAATAAACAAGGTCTAGAATCATGTTTGCTGCAATAAACAAGGTCCAGAATCATGTTTGCTGCAATAAACAAGGTCTAGAATCAAGTTTGCTGCACTAAACAAGGTCTAAAATCACGTTTGCTGCAATAAACAAGGTCCAGAATCATGTTTGCTGCACTAAACAAGGTCTAGAATCATGTTTGCTGCAATAAACAAGGTCTAAAATCAAGTTTGCTGTACTAAACAAGGTCTAAAATCAGGTTTGCTGCAATAAACAAGGTCTAGAATCATGTTTGCTGCAATAAACAAGGTCTAAAATCATGTTTGCTGCACTAAACAAGGTCTAGAATCATGTTTGCTGCAATAAACTAGGTCTAAAATCATGTTTATTGCAATAAACAAGGTCTAGAATCATGTTTGCTGCACTAAACAAGGTCTAAAATCACATTTGCTGCAATAAACAAGGTCTAAAATCATGTTTGCTGCAATAAACAAGGTCCAGAATCATGTTTGCTGAAATAAACAAGGTCTAAAATCAAGTTTGCTGCACTAAACAAGGTCTAAAATCACGTTTGCTGCAATAAACAAGGTCTAGAATCATGTTTGCTGCACTAAACAAGGTCTAAAATCATGTTTGCTGCAATAAACAAGGTCTAAAATCATGTTTGCTGCAATAAACAAGGTCTAGAATCATTTTTGCTGCAATAAACAAGGTCTAAAATCAAGTTTGCTGCACTAAAAAAAGTCTAAAATCACGTTTGCTGCAATAAACAGGGTCTAAAATCATGTTTGCTGCAATAAACAAGGTCTAGAATCATGTTTGCTGCAATAAACAAGGTCTAAAATCATGTTTATTGCAATAAACAAGGTCTAGAATCATGTTTGCTGCACTAAACTAGGTCTAGAATCATGTTTGCTGCAATAAACAAGGTCTAAAATCATGTTTGCTGCAATAAACAAGGTCTAGAATCATGTTTGTTACAATAAACAAGGTCTAAAATCAAGTTTGCTGCACTAAACCTGGTCTAAAATCACGTTTGCTGCAATAAACAAGGTCTAGAATCAAGTTTGCTGCACTAAACCTGGTCTAAAATCACGTTTGCTGCAATAAACAAGGTCTAGAATCATGTTTGCTGCACTAAACAAGGTCTAAAATCATGTTTGCTGCAATAAACAAGGTCTAGAATCATGTTTGCTGCACTAAACAAGGTCTAAAATCACATTTGCTGCAATTAACAAGGTCTAAAATCATGTTTGCTGCAATAAACAAGGTCCAGAATCATGTTTGCTGAAATAAACAAGGTCTAAAATCAAGTTTGCTGCACTAAACAAGGTCTAAAATCACGTTTGCTGCAATAAACAAGGTCTAGAATCATGTTTGCTGCACTAAACAAGGTCTAAAATCATGTTTGCTGCAATAAACAAGGTCTAAAATCATGTTTGCTGCAATAAACAAGGTCTAGAATCATTTTTGCTGCAATAAACAAGGTCTAAAATCAAGTTTGCTGCACTAAAAAAAGTCTAAAATCACGTTTGCTGCAATAAACAAGGTCTAAAATCATGTTTGCTGCAATAAACAAGGTCTAGAATCATGTTTGCTGCAATAAACAAGGTCTAAAATCATGTTTATTGCAATAAACAAGGTCTAGAATCATGTTTGCTGCACTAAACTAGGTCTAGAATCATGTTTGCTGCAATAAACAAGGTCTAAAATCATGTTTGCTGCAATAAACAAGGTCTAGAATCATGTTTGTTACAATAAACAAGGTCTAAAATCAAGTTTGCTGCACTAAACCTGGTCTAAAATCACGTTTGCTGCAATAAACAAGGTCTAGAATCATGTTTGCTGCACTAAACAAGGTCTAAAATCATGTTTGCTGCAATAAACAAGGTCTAGAATCATGTTTGCTGCACTAAACAAGGTCTAAAATCACGTTTGCTGCAATAAACAAGGTCTAAAATCATGTTTGCTGCAATAAACAAGGTCTAGAATCATGTTTGCTGCAATAAACAAGGTCCAGAATCATGTTTGCTGCAATAAACAAGGTCTAGAATCAAGTTTGCTGCACTAAACAAGGTCTAAAATCACGTTTGCTGCAATAAACAAGGTCCAGAATCATGTTTGCTGCACTAAACAAGGTCTAGAATCATGTTTGCTGCAATAAACAAGGTCTAAAATCAAGTTTGCTGTACTAAACAAGGTCTAAAATCACGTTTGCTGCAATAAACAAGGTCTAGAATCATGTTTGCTATACTAAACAAGGTCTAAAATCATGTTTGCTGCACTAAACAAGGTCTAGAATCATGTTTGCTGCAATAAACTAGGTCTAAAATCATGTTTATTGCAATAAACAAGGTCTAGAATCATGTTTGCTGCACTAAGCAAGGTCTAAAATCACATTTGCTGCAATAAACAAGGTCTAAAATCATGTTTGCTGCAATAAACAAGGTCCAGAATCATGTTTGCTGAAATAAACAAGGTCTAAAATCAAGTTTGCTGCACTAAACAAGGTCTAAAATCACATTTGCTGCAATAAACAAGGTCTAGAATCATGTTTGCTATACTAAACAAGGTCTAAAATCATGTTTGCTGCAATAAACAAGGTCTAAAATCATGTTTGCTGCAATAAACAAGGTCTAGAATCATTTTTGCTGCAATAAACAAGGTCTAAAATCAAGTTTGCTGCACAAAAAAAATTCTAAAATCACGTTTGCTGCAATAAACAAGGTCTAGAATCATGTTTGCTGCAATAAACAAGGTCTAAAATCATGTTTGCTGCACTAAACAAGGTCTAGAATCATGTTTGCTGCAATAAACTAGGTCTAGAATCATGTTTGCTGCAATAAACTAGGTCTAAAATCATGTTTATTGCACTAAACAAGGTCTAGAATCATGTTTGCTGCAATAAACTAGGTCTAAAATCATGTTTATTGCAATAAACAAGGTCTAAAATCAAGTTTGCTGTACTAAACAAGGTCTAAAATCACGTTTGCTGCAATAAACAAGGTCTAGAATCATGTTTGCTGCAATAAACAAGGTCTAAAATCATGTTTGCTGCACTAAACAAGGTCTAGAATCATGTTTGCTGCAATAAACTAGGTCTAAAATCATGTTTATTGCAATAAACAAGGTCTAGAATCATGTTTGCTGCACTAAACAAGGTCTAAAATCACATTTGCTGCAATAAACAAGGTCTAAAATCATGTTTGCTGCAATAAACAAGGTCCAGAATCATGTTTGCTAAAATAAACAAGGTCTAAAATCAAGTTTGCTGCACTAAACCTGGTCTAAAATCACGTTTGCTGCAATAAACAAGGTCTAGAATCATGTTTGCTGCACTAAACAAGGTCTAAAATCATGTTTGCTGCAATAAACAAGGTCTAGAATCATGTTTGCTGCACTAAACAAGGTCTAAAATCACGTTTGCTGCAATAAACAAGGTCTAAAATCATGTTTGCTGCAATAAACAAGGTCTAGAATCATGTTTGCTGCAATAAACAAGGTCCAGAATCATGTTTGCTGCAATAAACAAGGTCTAGAATCAAGTTTGCTGCACTAAACAGGGTCTAAAATCACGTTTGCTGCAATAAACAAGGTCCAGAATCATGTTTGCTGCACTAAACAAGGTCTAGAATCATGTTTGCTGCAATAAACTAGGTCTAAAATCATGTTTATTGCAATAAACAAGGTCTAGAATCATGTTTGCTGCAATAAACTAGGTCTAAAATCATGTTTGCTGCAATAAACAAGGTCTAGAATCATGTTTGTTACAATAAACAAGGTCTAAAATCAAGTTTGCTGCACTAAACCTGGTCTAAAATCACGTTTGCTGCAATAAACAAGGTCTAGAATCATGTTTGCTGCACTAAACAAGGTCTAAAATCATGTTTGCTGCAATAAACAAGGTCTAGAATCATGTTTGTTACAATAAACAAGGTCTAAAATCAAGTTTGCTGCACTAAACAAGGTCTAGAATCATGTTTGCTGCAATAAACTAGGTCTAAAATCATGTTTGCTGCAATAAACAAGGTCTAGAATCATGTTTGTTACAATAAACAAGGTCTAAAATCAAGTTTGCTGCACTAAACCTGGTCTAAAATCACGTTTGCTGCAATAAACAAGGTCTAGAATCATGTTTGCTGCACTAAACAAGGTCTAAAATCATGTTTGCTGCAATAAACAAGGTCTAGAATCATGTTTGCTGCACTAAACAAGGTCTAAAATCACGTTTGCTGCAATAAACAAGGTCTAAAATCATGTTTGCTGCAATAAACAAGGTCTAGAATCATGTTTGCTGCAATAAACAAGGTCCAGAATCATGTTTGCTGCAATAAACAAGGTCTAGAATCAAGTTTGCTGCACTAAACAAGGTCTAAAATCACGTTTGCTGCAATAAACAAGGTCCAGAATCATGTTTGCTGCACTAAACAAGGTCTAGAATCATGTTTGCTGCAATAAACAAGGTCTAAAATCAAGTTTGCTGTACTAAACAAGGTCTAAAATCAGGTTTGCTGCAATAAACAAGGTCTAGAATCATGTTTGCTGCAATAAACAAGGTCTAAAATCATGTTTGCTGCACTAAACAAGGTCTAGAATCATGTTTGCTGCAATAAACTAGGTCTAAAATCATGTTTATTGCAATAAACAAGGTCTAGAATCATGTTTGCTGCACTAAACAAGGTCTAAAATCACATTTGCTGCAATAAACAAGGTCTAAAATCATGTTTGCTGCAATAAACAAGGTCCAGAATCATGTTTGCTGAAATAAACAAGGTCTAAAATCAAGTTTGCTGCACTAAACAAGGTCTAAAATCACGTTTGCTGCAATAAACAAGGTCTAGAATCATGTTTGCTGCACTAAACAAGGTCTAAAATCATGTTTGCTGCAATAAACAAGGTCTAAAATCATGTTTGCTGCAATAAACAAGGTCTAGAATCATTTTTGCTGCAATATACAAGGTCTAAAATCAAGTTTGCTGCACTAAAAAAAGTCTAAAATCATGTTTGCTGCAATAAACAGGGTCTAAAATCATGTTTGCTGCAATAAACAAGGTCTAGAATCATGTTTGCTGCAATAAACAAGGTCTAAAATCATGTTTATTGCAATAAACAAGGTCTAGAATCATGTTTGCTGCACTAAACTAGGTCTAGAATCATGTTTGCTGCAATAAACAAGGTCTAAAATCATGTTTGCTGCAATAAACAAGGTCTAGAATCATGTTTGTTACAATAAACAAGGTCTAAAATCAAGTTTGCTGCACTAAACCTGGTCTAAAATCACGTTTGCTGCAATAAACAAGGTCTAGAATCATGTTTGCTGCACTAAACAAGGTCTAAAATCATGTTTGCTGCAATAAACAAGGTCTAGAATCATGTTTGCTGCACTAAACAAGGTCTAAAATCACGTTTGCTGCAATAAACAAGGTCTAAAATCATGTTTGCTGCAATAAACAAGGTCTAGAATCATGTTTGCTGCAATAAACAAGGTCTAGAATCATGTTTGCTGCACTAAACAAGGTCTAAAATCACGTTTGCTGCAATAAACAAGGTCTAAAATCATGTTTGCTGCAATAAACAAGGTCTAGAATCATGTTTGCTGCAATAAACAAGGTCCAGAATCATGTTTGCTGCAATAAACAAGGTCTAGAATCAAGTTTGCTGCACTAAACAAGGTCTAAAATCACGTTTGCTGCAATAAACAAGGTCCAGAATCATGTTTGCTGCACTAAACAAGGTCTAGAATCATGTTTGCTGCAATAAACAAGGTCTAAAATCAAGTTTGCTGTACTAAACAAGGTCTAAAATCAGGTTTGCTGCAATAAACAAGGTCTAGAATCATGTTTGCTGCAATAAACAAGGTCTAAAATCATGTTTGCTGCACTAAACAAGGTCTAGAATCATGTTTGCTGCAATAAACTAGGTCTAAAATCATGTTTATTGCAATAAACAAGGTCTAGAATCATGTTTGCTGCACTAAACAAGGTCTAAAATCACATTTGCTGCAATAAACAAGGTCTAAAATCATGTTTGCTGCAATAAACAAGGTCCAGAATCATGTTTGCTGAAATAAACAAGGTCTAAAATCAAGTTTGCTGCACTAAACAAGGTCTAAAATCACGTTTGCTGCAATAAACAAGGTCTAGAATCATGTTTGCTGCACTAAACAAGGTCTAAAATCATGTTTGCTGCAATAAACAAGGTCTAGAATCATGTTTGCTGCAATAAACAAGGTCTAGAATCATTTTTGCTGCAATAAACAAGGTCTAAAATCAAGTTTGCTGCACTAAAAAAAGTCTAAAATCACGTTTGCTGCAATAAACAGGGTCTAAAATCATGTTTGCTGCAATAAACAAGGTCTAGAATCATGTTTGCTGCAATAAACAAGGTCTAAAATCATGTTTATTGCAATAAACAAGGTCTAGAATCATGTTTGCTGCACTAAACTAGGTCTAGAATCATGTTTGCTGCAATAAACAAGGTCTAAAATCATGTTTGCTGCAATAAACAAGGTCTAGAATCATGTTTGTTACAATAAACAAGGTCTAAAATCAAGTTTGCTGCACTAAACCTGGTCTAAAATCACGTTTGCTGCAATAAACAAGGTCTAGAATCATGTTTGCTGCACTAAACAAGGTCTAAAATCATGTTTGCTGCAATAAACAAGGTCTAGAATCATGTTTGCTGCACTAAACAAGGTCTAAAATCACGTTTGCTGCAATAAACAAGGTCTAAAATCATGTTTGCTGCAATAAACAAGGTCTAGAATCATGTTTGCTGCAATAAACAAGGTCCAGAATCATGTTTGCTGCAATAAACAAGGTCTAGAATCAAGTTTGCTGCACTAAACAAGGTCTAAAATCACGTTTGCTGCAATAAACAAGGTCCAGAATCATGTTTGCTGCACTAAACAAGGTCTAGAATCATGTTTGCTGCAATAAACAAGGTCTAAAATCAAGTTTGCTGTACTAAACAAGGTCTAAAATCACGTTTGCTGCAATAAACAAGGTCTAGAATCATGTTTGCTGCAATAAACAAGGTCTAAAATCATGTTTGCTGCACTAAACAAGGTCTAGAATCATGTTTGCTGCAATAAACTAGGTCTAAAATCATGTTTATTGCAATAAACAAGGTCTAGAATCATGTTTGCTGCACTAAACAAGGTCTAAAATCACATTTGCTGCAATAAACAAGGTCTAAAATCATGTTTGCTGCAATAAACAAGGTCCAGAATCATGTTTGCTGAAATAAACAAGGTCTAAAATCAAGTTTGCTGCACTAAACAAGGTCTAAAATCACGTTTGCTGCAATAAACAAGGTCTAGAATCATGTTTGCTGCACTAAACAAGGTCTAAAATCATGTTTGCTGCAATAAACAAGGTCTAAAATCATGTTTGCTGCAATAAACAAGGTCTAGAATCATTTTTGCTGCAATAAACAAGGTCTAAAATCAAGTTTGCTGCACAAAAAAAATTCTAAAATCACGTTTGCTGCAATAAACAAGGTCTAGAATCATGTTTGCTGCAATAAACAAGGTCTAAAATCATGTTTGCTGCACTAAACAAGGTCTAGAATCATGTTTGCTGCAATAAACTAGGTCTAGAATCATGTTTGCTGCAATAAACTAGGTCTAAAATCATGTTTATTGCACTAAACAAGGTCTAGAATCATGTTTGCTGCAATAAACTAGGTCTAAAATCATGTTTATTGCAATAAACAAGGTCTAAAATCAAGTTTGCTGTACTAAACAAGGTCTAAAATCACGTTTGCTGCAATAAACAAGGTCTAGAATCATGTTTGCTGCAATAAACAAGGTCTAAAATCATGTTTGCTGCACTAAACAAGGTCTAGAATCATGTTTGCTGCAATAAACTAGGTCTAAAATCATGTTTATTGCAATAAACAAGGTCTAGAATCATGTTTGCTGCACTAAACAAGGTCTAAAATCACATTTGCTGCAATAAACAAGGTCTAAAATCATGTTTGCTGCAATAAACAAGGTCCAGAATCATGTTTGCTAAAATAAACAAGGTCTAAAATCAAGTTTGCTGCACTAAACCTGGTCTAAAATCACGTTTGCTGCAATAAACAAGGTCTAGAATCATGTTTGCTGCACTAAACAAGGTCTAAAATCATGTTTGCTGCAATAAACAAGGTCTAGAATCATGTTTGCTGCACTAAACAAGGTCTAAAATCACGTTTGCTGCAATAAACAAGGTCTAAAATCATGTTTGCTGCAATAAACAAGGTCTAGAATCATGTTTGCTGCAATAAACAAGGTCCAGAATCATGTTTGCTGCAATAAACAAGGTCTAGAATCAAGTTTGCTGCACTAAACAGGGTCTAAAATCACGTTTGCTGCAATAAACAAGGTCCAGAATCATGTTTGCTGCACTAAACAAGGTCTAGAATCATGTTTGCTGCAATAAACTAGGTCTAAAATCATGTTTATTGCAATAAACAAGGTCTAGAATCATGTTTGCTGCAATAAACTAGGTCTAAAATCATGTTTGCTGCAATAAACAAGGTCTAGAATCATGTTTGTTACAATAAACAAGGTCTAAAATCAAGTTTGCTGCACTAAACCTGGTCTAAAATCACGTTTGCTGCAATAAACAAGGTCTAGAATCATGTTTGCTGCACTAAACAAGGTCTAAAATCATGTTTGCTGCAATAAACAAGGTCTAGAATCATGTTTGTTACAATAAACAAGGTCTAAAATCAAGTTTGCTGCACTAAACAAGGTCTAGAATCATGTTTGCTGCAATAAACTAGGTCTAAAATCATGTTTGCTGCAATAAACAAGGTCTAGAATCATGTTTGTTACAATAAACAAGGTCTAAAATCAAGTTTGCTGCACTAAACCTGGTCTAAAATCACGTTTGCTGCAATAAACAAGGTCTAGAATCATGTTTGCTGCACTAAACAAGGTCTAAAATCATGTTTGCTGCAATAAACAAGGTCTAGAATCATGTTTGCTGCACTAAACAAGGTCTAAAATCACGTTTGCTGCAATAAACAAGGTCTAAAATCATGTTTGCTGCAATAAACAAGGTCTAGAATCATGTTTGCTGCAATAAACAAGGTCCAGAATCATGTTTGCTGCAATAAACAAGGTCTAGAATCAAGTTTGCTGCACTAAACAAGGTCTAAAATCACGTTTGCTGCAATAAACAAGGTCCAGAATCATGTTTGCTGCACTAAACAAGGTCTAGAATCATGTTTGCTGCAATAAACAAGGTCTAAAATCAAGTTTGCTGTACTAAACAAGGTCTAAAATCAGGTTTGCTGCAATAAACAAGGTCTAGAATCATGTTTGCTGCAATAAACAAGGTCTAAAATCATGTTTGCTGCACTAAACAAGGTCTAGAATCATGTTTGCTGCAATAAACTAGGTCTAAAATCATGTTTATTGCAATAAACAAGGTCTAGAATCATGTTTGCTGCACTAAACAAGGTCTAAAATCACATTTGCTGCAATAAACAAGGTCTAAAATCATGTTTGCTGCAATAAACAAGGTCCAGAATCATGTTTGCTGAAATAAACAAGGTCTAAAATCAAGTTTGCTGCACTAAACAAGGTCTAAAATCACGTTTGCTGCAATAAACAAGGTCTAGAATCATGTTTGCTGCACTAAACAAGGTCTAAAATCATGTTTGCTGCAATAAACAAGGTCTAAAATCATGTTTGCTGCAATAAACAAGGTCTAGAATCATTTTTGCTGCAATATACAAGGTCTAAAATCAAGTTTGCTGCACTAAAAAAAGTCTAAAATCACGTTTGCTGCAATAAACAGGGTCTAAAATCATGTTTGCTGCAATAAACAAGGTCTAGAATCATGTTTGCTGCAATAAACAAGGTCTAAAATCATGTTTATTGCAATAAACAAGGTCTAGAATCATGTTTGCTGCACTAAACTAGGTCTAGAATCATGTTTGCTGCAATAAACAAGGTCTAAAATCATGTTTGCTGCAATAAACAAGGTCTAGAATCATGTTTGTTACAATAAACAAGGTCTAAAATCAAGTTTGCTGCACTAAACCTGGTCTAAAATCACGTTTGCTGCAATAAACAAGGTCTAGAATCATGTTTGCTGCACTAAACAAGGTCTAAAATCATGTTTGCTGCAATAAACAAGGTCTAGAATCATGTTTGCTGCACTAAACAAGGTCTAAAATCACGTTTGCTGCAATAAACAAGGTCTAAAATCATGTTTGCTGCAATAAACAAGGTCTAGAATCATGTTTGCTGCAATAAACAAGGTCTAAAATCACGTTTGCTGCAATAAACAAGGTCTAAAATCATGTTTGCTGTAATAAACAAGGTCTAGAATCATGTTTGCTGCAATAAACAAGGTCCAGAATCATGTTTGCTGCAATAAACAAGGTCTAGAATCAAGTTTGCTGCACTAAACAAGGTCTAAAATCACGTTTGCTGCAATAAACAAGGTCCAGAATCATGTTTGCTGCACTAAACAAGGTCTAGAATCATGTTTGCTGCAATAAACAAGGTCTAAAATCAAGTTTGCTGTACTAAACAAGGTCTAAAATCAGGTTTGCTGCAATAAACAAGGTCTAGAATCATGTTTGCTGCAATAAACAAGGTCTAAAATCATGTTTGCTGCACTAAACAAGGTCTAGAATCATGTTTGCTGCAATAAACTAGGTCTAAAATCATGTTTATTGCAATAAACAAGGTCTAGAATCATGTTTGCTGCACTAAACAAGGTCTAAAATCACATTTGCTGCAATAAACAAGGTCTAAAATCATGTTTGCTGCAATAAACAAGGTCCAGAATCATGTTTGCTGAAATAAACAAGGTCTAAAATCAAGTTTGCTGCACTAAACAAGGTCTAAAATCACGTTTGCTGCAATAAACAAGGTCTAGAATCATGTTTGCTGCACTAAACAAGGTCTAAAATCATGTTTGCTGCAATAAACAAGGTCTAGAATCATGTTTGCTGCAATAAACAAGGTCTAGAATCATTTTTGCTGCAATAAACAAGGTCTAAAATCAAGTTTGCTGCACTAAAAAAAGTCTAAAATCACGTTTGCTGCAATAAACAGGGTCTAAAATCATGTTTGCTGCAATAAACAAGGTCTAGAATCATGTTTGCTGCAATAAACAAGGTCTAAAATCATGTTTATTGCAATAAACAAGGTCTAGAATCATGTTTGCTGCACTAAACTAGGTCTAGAATCATGTTTGCTGCAATAAACAAGGTCTAAAATCATGTTTGCTGCAATAAACAAGGTCTAGAATCATGTTTGTTACAATAAACAAGGTCTAAAATCAAGTTTGCTGCACTAAACCTGGTCTAAAATCACGTTTGCTGCAATAAACAAGGTCTAGAATCATGTTTGCTGCACTAAACAAGGTCTAAAATCATGTTTGCTGCAATAAACAAGGTCTAGAATCATGTTTGCTGCACTAAACAAGGTCTAAAATCACGTTTGCTGCAATAAACAAGGTCTAAAATCATGTTTGCTGCAATAAACAAGGTCTAGAATCATGTTTGCTGCAATAAACAAGGTCCAGAATCATGTTTGCTGCAATAAACAAGGTCTAGAATCAAGTTTGCTGCACTAAACAAGGTCTAAAATCACGTTTGCTGCAATAAACAAGGTCCAGAATCATGTTTGCTGCACTAAACAAGGTCTAGAATCATGTTTGCTGCAATAAACAAGGTCTAAAATCAAGTTTGCTGTACTAAACAAGGTCTAAAATCACGTTTGCTGCAATAAACAAGGTCTAGAATCATGTTTGCTGCAATAAACAAGGTCTAAAATCATGTTTGCTGCACTAAACAAGGTCTAGAATCATGTTTGCTGCAATAAACTAGGTCTAAAATCATGTTTATTGCAATAAACAAGGTCTAGAATCATGTTTGCTGCACTAAACAAGGTCTAAAATCACATTTGCTGCAATAAACAAGGTCTAAAATCATGTTTGCTGCAATAAACAAGGTCCAGAATCATGTTTGCTGAAATAAACAAGGTCTAAAATCAAGTTTGCTGCACTAAACAAGGTCTAAAATCACGTTTGCTGCAATAAACAAGGTCTAGAATCATGTTTGCTGCACTAAACAAGGTCTAAAATCATGTTTGCTGCAATAAACAAGGTCTAAAATCATGTTTGCTGCAATAAACAAGGTCTAGAATCATTTTTGCTGCAATAAACAAGGTCTAAAATCAAGTTTGCTGCACAAAAAAAATTCTAAAATCACGTTTGCTGCAATAAACAAGGTCTAGAATCATGTTTGCTGCAATAAACAAGGTCTAAAATCATGTTTGCTGCACTAAACAAGGTCTAGAATCATGTTTGCTGCAATAAACAAGGTCTAGAATCATGTTTGCTGCAATAAACTAGGTCTAAAATCATGTTTATTGCACTAAACAAGGTCTAGAATCATGTTTGCTGCAATAAACTAGGTCTAAAATCATGTTTATTGCAATAAACAAGGTCTAAAATCAAGTTTGCTGTACTAAACAAGGTCTAAAATCACGTTTGCTGCAATAAACAAGGTCTAGAATCATGTTTGCTGCAATAAACAAGGTCTAAAATCATGTTTGCTGCACTAAACAAGGTCTAGAATCATGTTTGCTGCAATAAACTAGGTCTAAAATCATGTTTATTGCAATAAACAAGGTCTAGAATCATGTTTGCTGCACTAAACAAGGTCTAAAATCACATTTGCTGCAATAAACAAGGTCTAAAATCATGTTTGCTGCAATAAACAAGGTCCAGAATCATGTTTGCTAAAATAAACAAGGTCTAAAATCAAGTTTGCTGCACTAAACAAGGTCTAAAATCACGTTTGCTGCAATAAACAAGGTCTAGAATCATGTTTGCTGCACTAAACAGGGTCTAAAATCAAGTTTGCTGCACTAAAAAAAGTCTAAAATCACGTTTGCTGCAATAAACAAGGTCTAGAATCATGTTTGCTGCAATAAACAAGGTCTAAAATCATGTTTGCTGCACTAAACAAGGTCTAGAATCATGTTTGCTGCAATAAACTAGGTCTAGAATCATGTTTGCTGCAATAAACTAGGTCTAAAATCATGTTTATTGCACTAAACAAGGTCTAGAATCATGTTTGCTGCAATAAACTAGGTCTAAAATCATGTTTATTGCAATAAACAAGGTCTAGAATCATGTTTGCTGCACTAAACAAGGTCTAAAATCACATTTGCTGCAATAAACAAGGTCTAAAATCATGTTTGCTGCAATAAACAAGGTCCAGAATCATGTTTGCTGAAATAAACAAGGTCTAAAATCAAGTTTGCTGCACTAAACAAGGTCTAAAATCACGTTTGCTGCAATAAACAAGGTCTAGAATCATGTTTGCTGCACTAAACAAGGTCTAAAATCATGTTTGCTGCAATAAACAAGGTCTAAAATCATGTTTGCTGCAATAAACAAGGTCTAGAATCATGTTTGCTGCAATAAACAAGGTCTAAAATCAAGTTTGCTGCACTAAACAAGGTCTAAAATCACGTTTGCTGCGATAAACAAGGTCTAGAATCATGTTTGCTGCAATAAACAAGGTCTAAAATCATGTTTGCTGCACTAAACAAGGTCTAGAATCATGTTTGCTGCAATAAACTAGGTCTAAAATCATGTTTATTGCAATAAACAAGGTCTAGAATCATGTTTGCTGCAATAAACTAGGTCTAAAATCATGTTTATTGCAATAAACAAGGTCTAGAATCATGTTTTCTGCACTAAACAAGGTCTAAAATCACGTTTGCTGCAATAAACAAGGTCTAAAATCATGTTTGCTGCAATAAACAAGGTCCAGAATCATGTTTGCTACAATAAACAAGGTCTAAAATCAAGTTTGCTGCACTAAACAAGGTCTAAAATCACGTTTGCTGCAATAAACAAGGTCTAGAATCATGTTTGCTGCAATAAACAAGGTCCAGAATCATGTTTGTTACAATAAACAAGGTCTAAAATCAAGTTTGCTGCACTAAACAAGGTCTAAAATCACGTTTGCTGCAATAAACAAGGTCTAGAATCATGTTTGCTGCACTAAACAAGGTCTAAAATCATGTTTGCTGCAATAAACAAGGTCTAGAATCATGTTTGCTGCACTAAACAAGGTCTAAAATCACGTTTGCTGCAATAAACAAGTTCTAAAATCATGTTTGCTGCAATAAACAAGGTCTAGAATCATGTTTGCTGCAATAAACAAGGTCCAGAATCATGTTTGCTGCAATAAACAAGGTCTAGAATCAAGTTTGCTGCACTAAACAAGGTCTAAAATCACGTTTGCTGCAATAAGCAAGGTCCAGAATCATGTTTGCTGCACTAAACAAGGTCTAGAATCATGTTTGCTGCAATAAACAAGGTCTAAAATCAAGTTTGCTGTACTAAACAAGGTCTAAAATCACGTTTGCTGCAATAAACAAGGTCTAGAATCATGTTTGCTGCAATAAACAAGGTCTAAAATCATGTTTGCTGCAATAAACAAGGTCTAGAATCATGTTTGCTGCACTAAACAAGGTCTAAAATCACGTTTGCTGCAATAAACAAGTTCTAAAATCATGTTTGCTGCAATAAACAAGGTCTAGAATCATGTTTGCTGCAATAAACAAGGTCCAGAATCATGTTTGCTGCAATAAACAAGGTCTAGAATCAAGTTTGCTGCACTAAACAAGGTCTAAAATCACGTTTGCTGCAATAAACAAGGTCCAGAATCATGTTTGCTGCACTAAACAAGGTCTAGAATCATGTTTGCTGCAATAAACAAGGTCTAAAATCAAGTTTGCTGTACTAAACAAGGTCTAAAATCACGTTTGCTGCAATAAACAAGGTCTAGAATCATGTTTGCTGCAATAAACAAGGTCTAAAATCATGTTTGCTGCACTAAACAAGGTCTAGAATCATGTTTGCTGCAATAAACTAGGTCTAAAATCATGTTTATTGCAATAAACAAGGTCCAGAATCATGTTTGCTGCAATAAACAAGGTCTAGAATCATGTTTGCTGCACTAAACAAGGTCTAAAATCACGTTTGCTGCAATAAACAAGTTCTAAAATCATGTTTGCTGCAATAAACAAGGTCTAGAATCATGTTTGCTGCAATAAACAAGGTCCAGAATCATGTTTGCTGCAATAAACAAGGTCTAGAATCAAGTTTGCTGCACTAAACAAGGTCTAAAATCACGTTTGCTGCAATAAGCAAGGTCCAGAATCATGTTTGCTGCACTAAACAAGGTCTAGAATCATGTTTGCTGCAATAAACAAGGTCTAAAATCAAGTTTGCTGTACTAAACAAGGTCTAAAATCACGTTTGCTGCAATAAACAAGGTCTAGAATCATGTTTGCTGCAATAAACAAGGTCTAAAATCATGTTTGCTGCAATAAACAAGGTCTAGAATCATGTTTGCTGCACTAAACAAGGTCTAAAATCACGTTTGCTGCAATAAACAAGTTCTAAAATCATGTTTGCTGCAATAAACAAGGTCTAGAATCATGTTTGCTGCAATAAACAAGGTCCAGAATCATGTTTGCTGCAATAAACAAGGTCTAGAATCAAGTTTGCTGCACTAAACAAGGTCTAAAATCACGTTTGCTGCAATAAACAAGGTCCAGAATCATGTTTGCTGCACTAAACAAGGTCTAGAATCATGTTTGCTGCAATAAACAAGGTCTAAAATCAAGTTTGCTGTACTAAACAAGGTCTAAAATCACGTTTGCTGCAATAAACAAGGTCTAGAATCATGTTTGCTGCAATAAACAAGGTCTAAAATCATGTTTGCTGCACTAAACAAGGTCTAGAATCATGTTTGCTGCAATAAACTAGGTCTAAAATCATGTTTATTGCAATAAACAAGGTCCAGAATCATGTTTGCTACAATAAACAAGGTCTAAAATTAAGTTTGCTGCACTAAACAAGGTCTAAAATCACGTTTGCTGCAATAAACAAGGTCTAGAGTCATGTTTGCTGCAATAAACTAGGTCTAAAATCATGTTTATTGCAATAAACAAGGTCTAGAATCATGTTTGCTGCACTAAACAAGGTCTAAAATCACGTTTGCTGCAATAAACAAGGTCTAAAATCATGTTTGCTGCAATAAACAAGGTCCAGAATCATGTTTGCTACAATAAACAAGGTCTAAAATCAAGTTTGCTGCACTAAACAAGGTCTAAAATCACGTTTGCTGCAATAAACAAGGTCTAGAATCATGTTTGCTGCAATAAACAAGGTCCAGATTCATGTTTGTTACAATAAACAAGGTCTAAAATCAAGTTTGCTGCACTAAACAAGGTCTAAAATCACGTTTGCTGCAATAAACAAGGTCTAGAATCATGTTTGCTGCACTAAACAAGGTCTAAAATCATGTTTGCTGCAATAAACAAGGTCTAGAATCATGTTTGCTGCACTAAACAAGGTCTAAAATCACGTTTGCTGCAATAAACAAGTTCTAAAATCATGTTTGCTGCAATAAACAAGGTCTAGAATCATGTTTGCTGCAATAAACAAGGTCCAGAATCATGTTTGCTGCAATAAACAAGGTCTAGAATCAAGTTTGCTGCACTAAACAAGGTCTAAAATCACGTTTGCTGCAATAAGCAAGGTCCAGAATCATGTTTGCTGCAATAAACAAGGTCCAGAATCATGTTTGCTGCAATAAACAAGGTCTAGAATCAAGTTTGCTGCACTAAACAAGGTCTAAAATCATGTTTGCTGCAATAAACAAGGTCTAGAATCATGTTTGCTGCAATAAACAAGGTCTAAAATCATGTTTGCTGCAATAAACAAGGTCTAGAATCATGTTTGCTGCAATAAACAAGGTCTAAAATCATGTTTGCTGCACTAAACAAGGTCTAGAATCATGTTTGCTGCAATAAACTAGGTCTAAAATCATGTTTATTGCAATAAACAAGGTCTAGAATCATGTTTGCTGCACTAAACAAGGTCTAAAATCACATTTGCTGCAATAAACAAGGTCTAAAATCATGTTTGCTGCAATAAACAAGGTCCAGAATCATGTTTGCTAAAATAAACAAGGTCTAAAATCAAGTTTGCTGCACTAAACAAGGTCTAAAATCACGTTTGCTGCAATAAACAAGGTCTAGAATCATGTTTGCTGCACTAAACAGGGTCTAAAATCAAGTTTGCTGCACTAAAAAAAGTCTAAAATCACGTTTGCTGCAATAAACAAGGTCTAGAATCATGTTTGCTGCAATAAACAAGGTCTAAAATCATGTTTGCTGCACTAAACAAGGTCTAGAATCATGTTTGCTGCAATAAACTAGGTCTAGAATCATGTTTGCTGCAATAAACTAGGTCTAAAATCATGTTTATTGCACTAAACAAGGTCTAGAATCATGTTTGCTGCAATAAACTAGGTCTAAAATCATGTTTATTGCAATAAACAAGGTCTAGAATCATGTTTGCTGCACTAAACAAGGTCTAAAATCACATTTGCTGCAATAAACAAGGTCTAAAATCATGTTTGCTGCAATAAACAAGGTCCAGAATCATGTTTGCTGAAATAAACAAGGTCTAAAATCAAGTTTGCTGCACTAAACAAGGTCTAAAATCACGTTTGCTGCAATAAACAAGGTCTAGAATCATGTTTGCTGCACTAAACAAGGTCTAAAATCATGTTTGCTGCAATAAACAAGGTCTAAAATCATGTTTGCTGCAATAAACAAGGTCTAGAATCATGTTTGCTGCAATAAACAAGGTCTAAAATCAAGTTTGCTGCACTAAACAAGGTCTAAAATCACGTTTGCTGCGATAAACAAGGTCTAGAATCATGTTTGCTGCAATAAACAAGGTCTAAAATCATGTTTGCTGCACTAAACAAGGTCTAGAATCATGTTTGCTGCAATAAACTAGGTCTAAAATCATGTTTATTGCAATAAACAAGGTCTAGAATCATGTTTGCTGCAATAAACTAGGTCTAAAATCATGTTTATTGCAATAAACAAGGTCTAGAATCATGTTTTCTGCACTAAACAAGGTCTAAAATCACGTTTGCTGCAATAAACAAGGTCTAAAATCATGTTTGCTGCAATAAACAAGGTCCAGAATCATGTTTGCTACAATAAACAAGGTCTAAAATCAAGTTTGCTGCACTAAACAAGGTCTAAAATCACGTTTGCTGCAATAAACAAGGTCTAGAATCATGTTTGCTGCAATAAACAAGGTCCAGAATCATGTTTGTTACAATAAACAAGGTCTAAAATCAAGTTTGCTGCACTAAACAAGGTCTAAAATCACGTTTGCTGCAATAAACAAGGTCTAGAATCATGTTTGCTGCACTAAACAAGGTCTAAAATCATGTTTGCTGCAATAAACAAGGTCTAGAATCATGTTTGCTGCACTAAACAAGGTCTAAAATCACGTTTGCTGCAATAAACAAGTTCTAAAATCATGTTTGCTGCAATAAACAAGGTCTAGAATCATGTTTGCTGCAATAAACAAGGTCCAGAATCATGTTTGCTGCAATAAACAAGGTCTAGAATCAAGTTTGCTGCACTAAACAAGGTCTAAAATCACGTTTGCTGCAATAAGCAAGGTCCAGAATCATGTTTGCTGCACTAAACAAGGTCTAGAATCATGTTTGCTGCAATAAACAAGGTCTAAAATCAAGTTTGCTGTACTAAACAAGGTCTAAAATCACGTTTGCTGCAATAAACAAGGTCTAGAATCATGTTTGCTGCAATAAACAAGGTCTAAAATCATGTTTGCTGCAATAAACAAGGTCTAGAATCATGTTTGCTGCACTAAACAAGGTCTAAAATCACGTTTGCTGCAATAAACAAGTTCTAAAATCATGTTTGCTGCAATAAACAAGGTCTAGAATCATGTTTGCTGCAATAAACAAGGTCCAGAATCATGTTTGCTGCAATAAACAAGGTCTAGAATCAAGTTTGCTGCACTAAACAAGGTCTAAAATCACGTTTGCTGCAATAAACAAGGTCCAGAATCATGTTTGCTGCACTAAACAAGGTCTAGAATCATGTTTGCTGCAATAAACAAGGTCTAAAATCAAGTTTGCTGTACTAAACAAGGTCTAAAATCACGTTTGCTGCAATAAACAAGGTCTAGAATCATGTTTGCTGCAATAAACAAGGTCTAAAATCATGTTTGCTGCACTAAACAAGGTCTAGAATCATGTTTGCTGCAATAAACTAGGTCTAAAATCATGTTTATTGCAATAAACAAGGTCCAGAATCATGTTTGCTACAATAAACAAGGTCTAAAATTAAGTTTGCTGCACTAAACAAGGTCTAAAATCACGTTTGCTGCAATAAACAAGGTCTAGAGTCATGTTTGCTGCAATAAACTAGGTCTAAAATCATGTTTATTGCAATAAACAAGGTCTAGAATCATGTTTGCTGCACTAAACAAGGTCTAAAATCACGTTTGCTGCAATAAACAAGGTCTAAAATCATGTTTGCTGCAATAAACAAGGTCCAGAATCATGTTTGCTACAATAAACAAGGTCTAAAATCAAGTTTGCTGCACTAAACAAGGTCTAAAATCACGTTTGCTGCAATAAACAAGGTCTAGAATCATGTTTGCTGCAATAAACAAGGTCCAGATTCATGTTTGTTACAATAAACAAGGTCTAAAATCAAGTTTGCTGCACTAAACAAGGTCTAAAATCACGTTTGCTGCAATAAACAAGGTCTAGAATCATGTTTGCTGCACTAAACAAGGTCTAAAATCATGTTTGCTGCAATAAACAAGGTCTAGAATCATGTTTGCTGCACTAAACAAGGTCTAAAATCACGTTTGCTGCAATAAACAAGTTCTAAAATCATGTTTGCTGCAATAAACAAGGTCTAGAATCATGTTTGCTGCAATAAACAAGGTCCAGAATCATGTTTGCTGCAATAAACAAGGTCTAGAATCAAGTTTGCTGCACTAAACAAGGTCTAAAATCACGTTTGCTGCAATAAGCAAGGTCCAGAATCATGTTTGCTGCAATAAACAAGGTCCAGAATCATGTTTGCTGCAATAAACAAGGTCTAGAATCAAGTTTGCTGCACTAAACAAGGTCTAAAATCACGTTTGCTGCAATAAACAAGGTCTAGAATCATGTTTGCTGCAATAAACAAGGTCTAAAATCATGTTTGCTGCAATAAACAAGGTCTAGAATCATGTTTGCTGCACTAAACAAGGTCTAAAATCACGTTTGCTGCAATAAACAAGTTCTAAAATCATGTTTGCTGCAATAAACAAGGTCTAGAATCATGTTTGCTGCAATAAACAAGGTCCAGAATCATGTTTGCTGCAATAAACAAGGTCTAGAATCAAGTTTGCTGCACTAAACAAGGTCTAAAATCACGTTTGCTGCAATAAACAAGGTCCAGAATCATGTTTGCTGCACTAAACAAGGTCTAGAATCATGTTTGCTGCAATAAACAAGGTCTAAAATCAAGTTTGCTGTACTAAACAAGGTCTAAAATCACGTTTGCTGCAATAAACAAGGTCTAGAATCATGTTTGCTGCAATAAACAAGGTCTAAAATCATGTTTGCTGCACTAAACAAGGTCTAGAATCATGTTTGCTGCAATAAACTAGGTCTAAAATCATGTTTATTGCAATAAACAAGGTCCAGAATCATGTTTGCTACAATAAACAAGGTCTAAAATTAAGTTTGCTGCACTAAACAAGGTCTAAAATCACGTTTGCTGCAATAAACAAGGTCTAGAATCATGTTTGCTGCACTAAACAAGGTCTAAAATCATGTTTGCTGCAATAAACAAGGTCTAGAATCATGTTTGCTGCACTAAACAAGGTCTAAAATCACGTTTGCTGCAATAAACAAGTTCTAAAATCATGTTTGCTGCAATAAACAAGGTCTAGAATCATGTTTGCTGCAATAAACAAGGTCCAGAATCATGTTTGCTGCAATAAACAAGGTCTAGAATCAAGTTTGCTGCACTAAACAAGGTCTAAAATCACGTTTGCTGCAATAAGCAAGGTCCAGAATCATGTTTGCTGCACTAAACAAGGTCTAGAATCATGTTTGCTGCAATAAACAAGGTCTAAAATCAAGTTTGCTGTACTAAACAAGGTCTAAAATCACGTTTGCTGCAATAAACAAGGTCTAGAATCATGTTTGCTGCAATAAACAAGGTCTAAAATCATGTTTGCTGCAATAAACAAGGTCTAGAATCATGTTTGCTGCACTAAACAAGGTCTAAAATCACGTTTGCTGCAATAAACAAGTTCTAAAATCATGTTTGCTGCAATAAACAAGGTCTAGAATCATGTTTGCTGCAATAAACAAGGTCCAGAATCATGTTTGCTGCAATAAACAAGGTCTAGAATCAAGTTTGCTGCACTAAACAAGGTCTAAAATCACGTTTGCTGCAATAAACAAGGTCCAGAATCATGTTTGCTGCACTAAACAAGGTCTAGAATCATGTTTGCTGCAATAAACAAGGTCTAAAATCAAGTTTGCTGTACTAAACAAGGTCTAAAATCACGTTTGCTGCAATAAACAAGGTCTAGAATCATGTTTGCTGCAATAAACAAGGTCTAAAATCATGTTTGCTGCACTAAACAAGGTCTAGAATCATGTTTGCTGCAATAAACTAGGTCTAAAATCATGTTTATTGCAATAAACAAGGTCCAGAATCATGTTTGCTACAATAAACAAGGTCTAAAATCAAGTTTGCTGCACTAAACAAGGTCTAAAATCACGTTTGCTGCAATAAACAAGGTCTAGAGTCATGTTTGCTGCAATAAACTAGGTCTAAAATCATGTTTATTGCAATAAACAAGGTCCAGAATCATGTTTGCTACAATAAACAAGGTCTAAAATCAAGTTTGCTGCACTAAACAAGGTCTAAAATCACGTTTGCTGCAATAAACAAGGTCTAGAATCATGTTTGTTACAATAAACAAGGTCTAAAATCAAGTTTGCTGCACTAAACAAGGTCTAAAATCTCGTTTGCTGCAATAAACAAGGTCTAGAATCATGTTTGCTGCACTAAACAAGGTCTAAAATCATGTTTGCTGCAATAAACAAGGTCTAGAATCATGTTTGCTGCACTAAACAAGGTCTAAAATCACGTTTGCTGCAATAAACAAGTTCTAAAATCATGTTTGCTGCAATAAACAAGGTCTAGAATCATGTTTGCTGCAATAAACAAGGTCCAGAATCATGTTTGCTGCAATAAACAAGGTCTAGAATCAAGTTTGCTGCACTAAACAAGGTCTAAAATCACGTTTGCTGCAATAAACAAGGTCCAGAATCATGTTTGCTGCACTAAACAAGGTCTAGAATCATGTTTGCTGCAATAAACAAGGTCTAAAATCAAGTTTGCTGTACTAAACAAGGTCTAAAATCACGTTTGCTGCAATAAACAAGGTCTAGAATCATGTTTGCTGCAATAAACAAGGTCTAAAATCATGTTTGCTGCAATAAACAAGGTCTAGAATCATGTTTGCTGCACTAAACAAGGTCTAAAATCACGTTTGCTGCAATAAACAAGTTCTAAAATCATGTTTGCTGCAATAAACAAGGTCTAGAATCATGTTTGCTGCAATAAACAAGGTCCAGAATCATGTTTGCTGCAATAAACAAGGTCTAGAATAGAGTTTGCTGCACTAAACAAGGTCTAAAATCACGTTTGCTGCAATAAACAAGGTCCAGAATCATGTTTACTGCACTAAACAAGGTCTAGAATCATGTTTGCTGCAATAAACAAGGTCTAAAATCAAGTTTGCTGTACTAAACAAGGTCTAAAATCACGTTTGCTGCAATAAACAAGGTCTAGAATCATGTTTGCTGCAATAAACAAGGTCTAAAATCATGTTTGCTGCACTAAACAAGGTCTAGAATCATGTTTGCTGCAATAAACTAGGTCTAAAATCATGTTTATTGCAATAAACAAGGTCTAGAATCATGTTTGCTGCACTAAACAAGGTCTAAAATCACATTTGCTGCAATAAACAAGGTCTAAAATCATGTTTGCTGCAATAAACAAGGTACAGAATCATGTTTGCTGAAATAAACAAGGTCTAAAATCAAGTTTGCTGCACTAAACAAGGTCTAAAATCACGTTTGCTGCAATAAACAAGGTCTAGAATCATGTTTGCTGCACTAAACAAGGTCTAAAATCATGTTTGCTGCAATAAACAAGGTCTAAAATCAAGTTTGCTGCACTAAACATGGTCTAAAATCACGTTTGCTGCAATAAACAAGGTCTAGAATCATGTTTGCTGCAATAAACAAGGTCTAAAATCATGTTTGCTGCACTAAACAAGTTCTAGAATCATGTTTGCTGCAATAAACTAGGTCTAAAATCATGTTTATTGCAATAAACAAGGTCTAGAATCATGTTTGCTGCAATAAACTAGGTCTAAAATCATGTTTATTGCAATAAACAAGGTCTAGAATCATGTTTGCTGCACTAAACAAGGTCTAAAATCACGTTTGCTGCAATAAACAAGGTCTAAAATCATGTTTGCTGCAATAAACAAGGTCCAGAATCATGTTTGCTACAATAAACAAGGTCTAAAATCAAGTTTGCTGCACTAAACAAGGTCTAAAATCACGTTTGCTGCAATAAACAAGGTCTAGAATCATGTTTGCTGCACTAAACAAGGTCTAAAATCATGTTTGCTGCAATAAACAAGGTCTAGAATCATGTTTGCTGCACTAAACAAGGTCTAAAATCACGCTTGCTGCAATAAACAAGGTCTAAAATTATGTTTGCTGCAATAAACAAGGTCTAGAATCATGTTTGCTGCAATAAACAAGGTCCAGAATCATGTTTGCTGCAATAAACAAGGTCTAGAATCAAGTTTGCTGCACTAAACAAGGTCTAAAATCACGTTTGCTGCAATAAACAAGGTCTAAAATCATGTTTGCTGCAGAAAACAAGGTCCAGAATCATGTTTGCTACAATAAACAAGGTCTAAAATCAAGTTTGCTGCACTAAACAAGGTCTAAAATCACGTTTGCTGCAATAAACAAGGTCTAGAATCATGTTTGCTGCAATAAACAAGGTCCAGAATCATGTTTGTTACAATAAACAAGGTCTAAAATCAAGTTTGCTGCACTAAACAAGGTCTAAAATCACGTTTGCTGCAATAAACAAGGTCTAGAATCATGTTTGCTGCACTAAACAAGGTCTAAAATCATGTTTGCTGCAATAAACAAGGTCTAGAATCATGTTTGCTGCACTAAACAAGGTCTAAAATCACGTTTGCTGCAATAAACAAGTTCTAAAATCATGTTTGCTGCAATAAACAAGGTCTAGAATCATGTTTGCTGCAATAAACAAGGTCCAGAATCATGTTTGCTGCAATAAACAAGGTCTAGAATCAAGTTTGCTGCACTAAACAAGGTCTAAAATCACGTTTGCTGCAATAAGCAAGGTCCAGAATCATGTTTGCTGCACTAAACAAGGTCTAGAATCATGTTTGCTGCAATAAACAAGGTCTAAAATCAAGTTTGCTGTACTAAACAAGGTCTAAAATCACGTTTGCTGCAATAAACAAGGTCTAGAATCATGTTTGCTGCAATAAACAAGGTCTAAAATCATGTTTGCTGCAATAAACAAGGTCTAGAATCATGTTTGCTACAATAAACAAGGTCTAAAATCAAGTTTGCTGCACTAAACAAGGTCTAAAATCACGTTTGCTGCAATAAACAAGGTCTAGAATCATGTTTGCTGCAATAAACAAGGTCCAGATTCATGTTTGTTACAATAAACAAGGTCTAAAATCAAGTTTGCTGCACTAAACAAGGTCTAAAATCACGTTTGCTGCAATAAACAAGGTCTAGAATCATGTTTGCTGCACTAAACAAGGTCTAAAATCATGTTTGCTGCAATAAACAAGGTCTAGAATCATGTTTGCTGCACTAAACAAGGTCTAAAATCACGTTTGCTGCAATAAACAAGTTCTAAAATCATGTTTGCTGCAATAAACAAGGTCTAGAATCATGTTTGCTGCAATAAACAAGGTCCAGAATCATGTTTGCTGCAATAAACAAGGTCTAGAATCAAGTTTGCTGCACTAAACAAGGTCTAAAATCACGTTTGCTGCAATAAGCAAGGTCCAGAATCATGTTTGCTGCAATAAACAAGGTCCAGAATCATGTTTGCTGCAATAAACAAGGTCTAGAATCAAGTTTGCTGCACTAAACAAGGTCTAAAATCACGTTTGCTGCAATAAACAAGGTCTAGAATCATGTTTGCTGCAATAAACAAGGTCTAAAATCATGTTTGCTGCAATAAACAAGGTCTAGAATCATGTTTGCTGCACTAAACAAGGTCTAAAATCACGTTTGCTGCAATAAACAAGTTCTAAAATCATGTTTGCTGCAATAAACAAGGTCTAGAATCATGTTTGCTGCAATAAACAAGGTCCAGAATCATGTTTGCTGCAATAAACAAGGTCTAGAATCAAGTTTGCTGCACTAAACAAGGTCTAAAATCACGTTTGCTGCAATAAACAAGGTCCAGAATCATGTTTGCTGCACTAAACAAGGTCTAGAATCATGTTTGCTGCAATAAACAAGGTCTAAAATCAAGTTTGCTGTACTAAACAAGGTCTAAAATCACGTTTGCTGCAATAAACAAGGTCTAGAATCATGTTTGCTGCAATAAACAAGGTCTAAAATCATGTTTGCTGCACTAAACAAGGTCTAGAATCATGTTTGCTGCAATAAACTAGGTCTAAAATCATGTTTATTGCAATAAACAAGGTCCAGAATCATGTTTGCTACAATAAACAAGGTCTAAAATTAAGTTTGCTGCACTAAACAAGGTCTAAAATCACGTTTGCTGCAATAAACAAGGTCTAGAATCATGTTTGCTGCACTAAACAAGGTCTAAAATCATGTTTGCTGCAATAAACAAGGTCTAGAATCATGTTTGCTGCACTAAACAAGGTCTAAAATCACGTTTGCTGCAATAAACAAGTTCTAAAATCATGTTTGCTGCAATAAACAAGGTCTAGAATCATGTTTGCTGCAATAAACAAGGTCCAGAATCATGTTTGCTGCAATAAACAAGGTCTAGAATCAAGTTTGCTGCACTAAACAAGGTCTAAAATCACGTTTGCTGCAATAAGCAAGGTCCAGAATCATGTTTGCTGCACTAAACAAGGTCTAGAATCATGTTTGCTGCAATAAACAAGGTCTAAAATCAAGTTTGCTGTACTAAACAAGGTCTAAAATCACGTTTGCTGCAATAAACAAGGTCTAGAATCATGTTTGCTGCAATAAACAAGGTCTAAAATCATGTTTGCTGCAATAAACAAGGTCTAGAATCATGTTTGCTGCACTAAACAAGGTCTAAAATCACGTTTGCTGCAATAAACAAGTTCTAAAATCATGTTTGCTGCAATAAACAAGGTCTAGAATCATGTTTGCTGCAATAAACAAGGTCCAGAATCATGTTTGCTGCAATAAACAAGGTCTAGAATCAAGTTTGCTGCACTAAACAAGGTCTAAAATCACGTTTGCTGCAATAAACAAGGTCCAGAATCATGTTTGCTGCACTAAACAAGGTCTAGAATCATGTTTGCTGCAATAAACAAGGTCTAAAATCAAGTTTGCTGTACTAAACAAGGTCTAAAATCACGTTTGCTGCAATAAACAAGGTCTAGAATCATGTTTGCTGCAATAAACAAGGTCTAAAATCATGTTTGCTGCACTAAACAAGGTCTAGAATCATGTTTGCTGCAATAAACTAGGTCTAAAATCATGTTTATTGCAATAAACAAGGTCCAGAATCATGTTTGCTACAATAAACAAGGTCTAAAATCAAGTTTGCTGCACTAAACAAGGTCTAAAATCACGTTTGCTGCAATAAACAAGGTCTAGAGTCATGTTTGCTGCAATAAACTAGGTCTAAAATCATGTTTATTGCAATAAACAAGGTCCAGAATCATGTTTGCTACAATAAACAAGGTCTAAAATCAAGTTTGCTGCACTAAACAAGGTCTAAAATCACGTTTGCTGCAATAAACAAGGTCTAGAATCATGTTTGTTACAATAAACAAGGTCTAAAATCAAGTTTGCTGCACTAAACAAGGTCTAAAATCTCGTTTGCTGCAATAAACAAGGTCTAGAATCATGTTTGCTGCACTAAACAAGGTCTAAAATCATGTTTGCTGCAATAAACAAGGTCTAGAATCATGTTTGCTGCACTAAACAAGGTCTAAAATCACGTTTGCTGCAATAAACAAGTTCTAAAATCATGTTTGCTGCAATAAACAAGGTCTAGAATCATGTTTGCTGCAATAAACAAGGTCCAGAATCATGTTTGCTGCAATAAACAAGGTCTAGAATCAAGTTTGCTGCACTAAACAAGGTCTAAAATCACGTTTGCTGCAATAAACAAGGTCCAGAATCATGTTTGCTGCACTAAACAAGGTCTAGAATCATGTTTGCTGCAATAAACAAGGTCTAAAATCAAGTTTGCTGTACTAAACAAGGTCTAAAATCACGTTTGCTGCAATAAACAAGGTCTAGAATCATGTTTGCTGCAATAAACAAGGTCTAAAATCATGTTTGCTGCAATAAACAAGGTCTAGAATCATGTTTGCTGCACTAAACAAGGTCTAAAATCACGTTTGCTGCAATAAACAAGTTCTAAAATCATGTTTGCTGCAATAAACAAGGTCTAGAATCATGTTTGCTGCAATAAACAAGGTCCAGAATCATGTTTGCTGCAATAAACAAGGTCTAGAATAGAGTTTGCTGCACTAAACAAGGTCTAAAATCACGTTTGCTGCAATAAACAAGGTCCAGAATCATGTTTACTGCACTAAACAAGGTCTAGAATCATGTTTGCTGCAATAAACAAGGTCTAAAATCAAGTTTGCTGTACTAAACAAGGTCTAAAATCACGTTTGCTGCAATAAACAAGGTCTAGAATCATGTTTGCTGCAATAAACAAGGTCTAAAATCATGTTTGCTGCACTAAACAAGGTCTAGAATCATGTTTGCTGCAATAAACTAGGTCTAAAATCATGTTTATTGCAATAAACAAGGTCTAGAATCATGTTTGCTGCACTAAACAAGGTCTAAAATCACATTTGCTGCAATAAACAAGGTCTAAAATCATGTTTGCTGCAATAAACAAGGTACAGAATCATGTTTGCTGAAATAAACAAGGTCTAAAATCAAGTTTGCTGCACTAAACAAGGTCTAAAATCACGTTTGCTGCAATAAACAAGGTCTAGAATCATGTTTGCTGCACTAAACAAGGTCTAAAATCATGTTTGCTGCAATAAACAAGGTCTAAAATCAAGTTTGCTGCACTAAACATGGTCTAAAATCACGTTTGCTGCAATAAACAAGGTCTAGAATCATGTTTGCTGCAATAAACAAGGTCTAAAATCATGTTTGCTGCACTAAACAAGTTCTAGAATCATGTTTGCTGCAATAAACTAGGTCTAAAATCATGTTTATTGCAATAAACAAGGTCTAGAATCATGTTTGCTGCAATAAACTAGGTCTAAAATCATGTTTATTGCAATAAACAAGGTCTAGAATCATGTTTGCTGCACTAAACAAGGTCTAAAATCACGTTTGCTGCAATAAACAAGGTCTAAAATCATGTTTGCTGCAATAAACAAGGTCCAGAATCATGTTTGCTACAATAAACAAGGTCTAAAATCAAGTTTGCTGCACTAAACAAGGTCTAAAATCACGTTTGCTGCAATAAACAAGGTCTAGAATCATGTTTGCTGCACTAAACAAGGTCTAAAATCATGTTTGCTGCAATAAACAAGGTCTAGAATCATGTTTGCTGCACTAAACAAGGTCTAAAATCACGCTTGCTGCAATAAACAAGGTCTAAAATTATGTTTGCTGCAATAAACAAGGTCTAGAATCATGTTTGCTGCAATAAACAAGGTCCAGAATCATGTTTGCTGCAATAAACAAGGTCTAGAATCAAGTTTGCTGCACTAAACAAGGTCTAAAATCACGTTTGCTGCAATAAACAAGGTCTAAAATCATGTTTGCTGCAGAAAACAAGGTCCAGAATCATGTTTGCTACAATAAACAAGGTCTAAAATCAAGTTTGCTGCACTAAACAAGGTCTAAAATCACGTTTGCTGCAATAAACAAGGTCTAGAATCATGTTTGCTGCAATAAACAAGGTCCAGAATCATGTTTGTTACAATAAACAAGGTCTAAAATCAAGTTTGCTGCACTAAACAAGGTCTAAAATCACGTTTGCTGCAATAAACAAGGTCTAGAATCATGTTTGCTGCACTAAACAAGGTCTAAAATCATGTTTGCTGCAATAAACAAGGTCTAGAATCATGTTTGCTGCACTAAACAAGGTCTAAAATCACGTTTGCTGCAATAAACAAGTTCTAAAATCATGTTTGCTGCAATAAACAAGGTCTAGAATCATGTTTGCTGCAATAAACAAGGTCCAGAATCATGTTTGCTGCAATAAACAAGGTCTAGAATCAAGTTTGCTGCACTAAACAGGGTCTAAAATCACGTTTGCTGCAATAAGCAAGGTCCAGAATCATGTTTGCTGCACTAAACAAGGTCTAGAATCATGTTTGCTGCAATAAACAAGGTCTAAAATCAAGTTTGCTGTACTAAACAAGGTCTAAAATCACGTTTGCTGCAATAAACAAGGTCTAGAATCATGTTTGCTGCAATAAACAAGGTCTAAAATCATGTTTGCTGCAATAAACAAGGTCTAGAATCATGTTTGCTGCACTAAACAAGGTCTAAAATCACGTTTGCTGCAATAAACAAGTTCTAAAATCATGTTTGCTGCAATAAACAAGGTCTAGAATCATGTTTGCTGCAATAAACAAGGTCCAGAATCATGTTTGCTGCAATAAACAAGGTCTAGAATCAAGTTTGCTGCACTAAACAAGGTCTAAAATCACGTTTGCTGCAATAAACAAGGTCCAGAATCATGTTTGCTGCACTAAACAAGGTCTAGAATCATGTTTGCTGCAATAAACAAGGTCTAAAATCAAGTTTGCTGTACTAAACAAGGTCTAAAATCACGTTTGCTGCAATAAACAAGGTCTAGAATCATGTTTGCTGCAATAAACAAGGTCTAAAATCATGTTTGCTGCACTAAACAAGGTCTAGAATCATGTTTGCTGCAATAAACTAGGTCTAAAATCATGTTTATTGCAATAAACAAGGTCCAGAATCATGTTTGCTACAATAAACAAGGTCTAAAATCAAGTTTGCTGCACTAAACAAGGTCTAAAATCACGTTTGCTGCAATAAACAAGGTCTAGAGTCATGTTTGCTGCAATAAACTAGGTCTAAAATCATGTTTATTGCAATAAACAAGGTCCAGAATCATGTTTGCTACAATAAACAAGGTCTAAAATCAAGTTTGCTGCACTAAACAAGGTCTAAAATCACGTTTGCTGCAATAAACAAGGTCTAGAATCATGTTTGTTACAATAAACAAGGTCTAAAATCAAGTTTGCTGCACTAAACAAGGTCTAAAATCACGTTTGCTGCAATAAACAAGGTCTAGAATCATGTTTGCTGCACTAAACAAGGTCTAAAATCATGTTTGCTGCAATAAACAAGGTCTAGAATCATGTTTGCTGCACTAAACAAGGTCTAAAATCACGTTTGCTGCAATAAACAAGTTCTAAAATCATGTTTGCTGCAATAAACAAGGTCTAGAATCATGTTTGCTGCAATAAACAAGGTCCAGAATCATGTTTGCTGCAATAAACAAGGTCTAGAATCAAGTTTGCTGCACTAAACAAGGTCTAAAATCACGTTTGCTGCAATAAACAAGGTCCAGAATCATGTTTGCTGCACTAAACAAGGTCTAGAATCATGTTTGCTGCAATAAACAAGGTCTAAAATCAAGTTTGCTGTACTAAACAAGGTCTAAAATCACGTTTGCTGCAATAAACAAGGTCTAGAATCATGTTTGCTGCAATAAACAAGGTCTAAAATCATGTTTGCTGCAATAAACAAGGTCTAGAATCATGTTTGCTGCACTAAACAAGGTCTAAAATCACGTTTGCTGCAATAAACAAGTTCTAAAATCATGTTTGCTGCAATAAACAAGGTCTAGAATCATGTTTGCTGCAATAAACAAGGTCCAGAATCATGTTTGCTGCAATAAACAAGGTCTAGAATAGAGTTTGCTGCACTAAACAAGGTCTAAAATCACGTTTGCTGCAATAAACAAGGTCCAGAATCATGTTTACTGCACTAAACAAGGTCTAGAATCATGTTTGCTGCAATAAACAAGGTCTAAAATCAAGTTTGCTGTACTAAACAAGGTCTAAAATCACGTTTGCTGCAATAAACAAGGTCTAGAATCATGTTTGCTGCAATAAACAAGGTCTAAAATCATGTTTGCTGCACTAAACAAGGTCTAGAATCATGTTTGCTGCAATAAACTAGGTCTAAAATCATGTTTATTGCAATAAACAAGGTCTAGAATCATGTTTGCTGCACTAAACAAGGTCTAAAATCACATTTGCTGCAATAAACAAGGTCTAAAATCATGTTTGCTGCAATAAACAAGGTACAGAATCATGTTTGCTGAAATAAACAAGGTCTAAAATCAAGTTTGCTGCACTAAACAAGGTCTAAAATCACGTTTGCTGCAATAAACAAGGTCTAGAATCATGTTTGCTGCACTAAACAAGGTCTAAAATCATGTTTGCTGCAATAAACAAGGTCTAAAATCAAGTTTGCTGCACTAAACATGGTCTAAAATCACGTTTGCTGCAATAAACAAGGTCTAGAATCATGTTTGCTGCAATAAACAAGGTCTAAAATCATGTTTGCTGCACTAAACAAGTTCTAGAATCATGTTTGCTGCAATAAACTAGGTCTAAAATCATGTTTATTGCAATAAACAAGGTCTAGAATCATGTTTGCTGCAATAAACTAGGTCTAAAATCATGTTTATTGCAATAAACAAGGTCTAGAATCATGTTTGCTGCACTAAACAAGGTCTAAAATCACGTTTGCTGCAATAAACAAGGTCTAAAATCATGTTTGCTGCAATAAACAAGGTCCAGAATCATGTTTGCTACAATAAACAAGGTCTAAAATCAAGTTTGCTGCACTAAACAAGGTCTAAAATCACGTTTGCTGCAATAAACAAGGTCTAGAATCATGTTTGCTGCACTAAACAAGGTCTAAAATCATGTTTGCTGCAATAAACAAGGTCTAGAATCATGTTTGCTGCACTAAACAAGGTCTAAAATCACGCTTGCTGCAATAAACAAGGTCTAAAATTATGTTTGCTGCAATAAACAAGGTCTAGAATCATGTTTGCTGCAATAAACAAGGTCCAGAATCATGTTTGCTGCAATAAACAAGGTCTAGAATCAAGTTTGCTGCACTAAACAAGGTCTAAAATCACGTTTGCTGCAATAAACAAGGTCCAGAATCATGTTTACTGCACTAAACAAGGTCTAGAATCATGTTTGCTGCAATAAACAAGGTCTAAAATCAAGTTTGCTGTACTAAACAAGGTCTAAAATCACGTTTGCTGCAATAAACAAGGTCTAGAATCATGTTTGCTGCAATAAACAAGGTCTAAAATCATGTTTGCTGCACTAAACAAGGTCTAGAATCATGTTTGCTGCAATAAACTAGGTCTAAAATCATGTTTATTGCAATAAACAAGGTCCAGAATCATGTTTGCTACAATAAACAAGGTCTAAAATCAAGTTTGCTGCACTAAACAAGGTCTAAAATCACGTTTGCTGCAATAAACAAGGTCTAGAATCATGTTTGCTGCAATAAACTAGGTCTAAAATCATGTTTATTGCAATAAACAAGGTCCAGAATCATGTTTGCTACAATAAACAAGGTCTAAAATCAAGTTTGCTGCGATAAACAAGGTCTAAAATCACGTTTGCTGCAATAAACAAGGTCTAGAATCATGTTTGTTACAATAAACAAGGTCTAAAATCAAGTTTGCTGCACTAAACAAGGTCTAAAATCACGTTTGCTGCAATAAACAAGGTCTAGAATCATGTTTGCTGCACTAAACAAGGTCTAAAATCATGTTTGCTGCAATAAACAAGGTCTAGAATCATGTTTGCTGCAATAAACAAGGTCTAGAATCATGTTTGCTGCAATAAACAAGGTCTAAAATCATGTTTGCTGCACTAAACAAGTTCTAGAATCATGTTTGCTGCAATAAACTAGGTCTAAAATCATGTTTATTGCAATAAACAAGGTCTAGAATCATGTTTGCTGCAATAAACTAGGTCTAAAATCATGTTTATTGCAATAAACAAGGTCTAGAATCATGTTTGCTGCACTAAACAAGGTCTAAAATCACGTTTGCTGCAATAAACAAGGTCTAAAATCATGTTTGCTGCAATAAACAAGGTCCAGAATCATGTTTGCTACAATAAACAAGGTCTAAAATCAAGTTTGCTGCACTAAACAAGGTCTAAAATCACGTTTGCTGCAATAAACAAGGTCTAGAATCATGTTTGCTGCACTAAACAAGGTCTAAAATCATGTTTGCTGCAATAAACAAGGTCTAGAATCATGTTTGCTGCACTAAACAAGGTCTAAAATCACGCTTGCTGCAATAAACAAGGTCTAAAATTATGTTTGCTGCAATAAACAAGGTCTAGAATCATGTTTGCTGCAATAAACAAGGTCCAGAATCATGTTTGCTGCAATAAACAAGGTCTAGAATCAAGTTTGCTGCACTAAACAAGGTCTAAAATCACGTTTGCTGCAATAAACAAGGTCCAGAATCATGTTTACTGCACTAAACAAGGTCTAGAATCATGTTTGCTGCAATAAACAAGGTCTAAAATCAAGTTTGCTGTACTAAACAAGGTCTAAAATCACGTTTGCTGCAATAAACAAGGTCTAGAATCATGTTTGCTGCAATAAACAAGGTCTAAAATCATGTTTGCTGCACTAAACAAGGTCTAGAATCATGTTTGCTGCAATAAACTAGGTCTAAAATCATGTTTATTGCAATAAACAAGGTCCAGAATCATGTTTGCTACAATAAACAAGGTCTAAAATCAAGTTTGCTGCACTAAACAAGGTCTAAAATCACGTTTGCTGCAATAAACAAGGTCTAGAATCATGTTTGCTGCAATAAACTAGGTCTAAAATCATGTTTATTGCAATAAACAAGGTCCAGAATCATGTTTGCTACAATAAACAAGGTCTAAAATCAAGTTTGCTGCGATAAACAAGGTCTAAAATCACGTTTGCTGCAATAAACAAGGTCTAGAATCATGTTTGTTACAATAAACAAGGTCTAAAATCAAGTTTGCTGCACTAAACAAGGTCTAAAATCACGTTTGCTGCAATAAACAAGGTCTAGAATCATGTTTGCTGCACTAAACAAGGTCTAAAATCATGTTTGCTGCAATAAACAAGGTCTAGAATCATGTTTGCTGCAATAAACTAGGTCTAAAATCATGTTTATTGCAATAAACAAGGTCTAGAATCATGTTTGCTGCACTAAACAAGGTCTAAAATCACGTTTGCTGCAATAAACAAGGTCTAAAATCATGTTTGCTGCAATAAACAAGGTCCAGAATCATGTTTGCTACAATAAACAAGGTCTAAAATCAAGTTTGCTGCACTAAACAAGGTCTAAAATCACGTTTGCTGCAATAAACAAGGTCTAGAATCATGTTTGCTGCACTAAACAAGGTCTAAAATCATGTTTGCTGCAATAAACAAGGTCTAGAATCATGTTTGCTGCACTAAACAAGGTCTAAAATCACGCTTGCTGCAATAAACAAGGTCTAAAATTATGTTTGCTGCAATAAACAAGGTCTAGAATCATGTTTGCTGCAATAAACAAGGTCCAGAATCATGTTTGCTGCAATAAACAAGGTCTAGAATCAAGTTTGCTGCACTAAACAAGGTCTAAAATCACGTTTGCTGCAATAAACAAGGTCCAGAATCATGTTTACTGCACTAAACAAGGTCTAGAATCATGTTTGCTGCAATAAACAAGGTCTAAAATCAAGTTTGCTGTACTAAACAAGGTCTAAAATCACGTTTGCTGCAATAAACAAGGTCTAGAATCATGTTTGCTGCAATAAACAAGGTCTAAAATCATGTTTGCTGCACTAAACAAGGTCTAGAATCATGTTTGCTGCAATAAACTAGGTCTAAAATCATGTTTATTGCAATAAACAAGGTCCAGAATCATGTTTGCTACAATAAACAAGGTCTAAAATCAAGTTTGCTGCACTAAACAAGGTCTAAAATCACGTTTGCTGCAATAAACAAGGTCTAGAATCATGTTTGCTGCAATAAACTAGGTCTAAAATCATGTTTATTGCAATAAACAAGGTCCAGAATCATGTTTGCTACAATAAACAAGGTCTAAAATCAAGTTTGCTGCGATAAACAAGGTCTAAAATCACGTTTGCTGCAATAAACAAGGTCTAGAATCATGTTTGTTACAATAAACAAGGTCTAAAATCAAGTTTGCTGCACTAAACAAGGTCTAAAATCACGTTTGCTGCAATAAACAAGGTCTAGAATCATGTTTGCTGCACTAAACAAGGTCTAAAATCATGTTTGCTGCAATAAACAAGGTCTAGAATCATGTTTGCTGCACTAAACAAGGTCTAAAATCACGTTTGCTGCAATAAACAAGTTCTAAAATCATGTTTGCTGCAATAAACAAGGTCTAGAATCATGTTTGCTGCAATAAACAAGGTCCAGAATCATGTTTGCTGCAATAAACAAGGTCTAGAATCAAGTTTGCTGCACTAAACAAGGTCTAAAATCACGTTTGCTGCAATAAACAAGGTCCAGAATCATGTTTGCTGCACTAAACAAGGTCTAGAATCATGTTTGCTGCAATAAACAAGGTCTAAAATCAAGTTTGCTGTACTAAACAAGGTCTAAAATCATGTTTGCTGCAATAAACAAGGTCTAGAATCATGTTTGCTGCAATAAACAAGGTCTAAAATCATGTTTGCTGCAATAAACAAGGTCTAGAATCATGTTTGCTGCACTAAACAAGGTCTAAAATCACGTTTGCTGCAATAAACAAGTTCTAAAATCATGTTTGCTGCAATAAACAAGGTCTAGAATCATGTTTGCTGCAATAAACAAGGTCCAGAATCATGTTTGCTGCAATAAACAAGGTCTAGAATCAAGTTTGCTGCACTAAACAAGGTCTAAAATCACGTTTGCTGCAATAAACAAGGTCCAGAATCATGTTTACTGCACTAAACAAGGTCTAGAATCATGTTTGCTGCAATAAACAAGGTCTAAAATCAAGTTTGCTGTACTAAACAAGGTCTAAAATCACGTTTGCTGCAATAAACAAGGTCTAGAATCATGTTTGCTGCAATAAACAAGGTCTAAAATCATGTTTGCTGCACTAAACAAGGTCTAAAATCACGTTTGCTGCAATAAACAAGGTCTAGAATCATGTTTGCTGCACTAAACAAGGTCTAAAATCACATTTGCTGCAATAAACAAGGTCTAAAATCATGTTTGCTGCAATAAACAAGGTACAGAATCATGTTTGCTGAAATAAACAAGGTCTAAAATCAAGTTTGCTGCACTAAACAAGGTCTAAAATCACGTTTGCTGCAATAAACAAGGTCTAGAATCATGTTTGCTGCACTAAACAAGGTCTAAAATCATGTTTGCTGCAATAAACAAGGTCTAAAATCAAGTTTGCTGCACTAAACATGGTCTAAAATCACGTTTGCTGCAATAAACAAGGTCTAGAATCATGTTTGCTGCAATAAACAAGGTCTAAAATCATGTTTGCTGCACTAAACAAGTTCTAGAATCATGTTTGCTGCAATAAACTAGGTCTAAAATCATGTTTATTGCAATAAACAAGGTCTAGAATCATGTTTGCTGCACTAAACAAGGTCTAAAATCACGTTTGCTGCAATAAACAAGGTCTAAAATCATGTTTGCTGCAATAAACAAGGTCCAGAATCATGTTTGCTACAATAAACAAGGTCTAAAATCAAGTTTGCTGCACTAAACAAGGTCTAAAATCACGTTTGCTGCAATAAATAAGGTCTAGAATCATGTTTGCTGCACTAAACAAGGTCTAAAATCATGTTTGCTGCAATAAACAAGGTCTAGAATCATGTTTGCTGCACTAAACAAGGTCTAAAATCACGTTTGCTGCAATAAACAAGGTCTAAAATCATGTTTGCTGCAATAAACAAGGTCTAGAATCATGTTTGCTGCAATAAACAAGGTCCAGAATCATGTTTGCTGCAATAAACAAGGTCTAGAATCAAGTTTGCTGCACTAAACAAGGTCTAAAATCACGTTTGCTGCAATAAACAAGGTCCAGAATCATGTTTACTGCACTAAACAAGGTCTAGAATCATGTTTGCTGCAATAAACAAGGTCTAAAATCAAGTTTGCTGTACTAAACAAGGTCTAAAATCACGTTTGCTGCAATTAACAAGGTCTATAATCATGTTTGCTGCAATAAACAAGGTCTAAAATCATGTTTGCTGCACTAAACAAGGTCTAGAATCATGTTTGCTGCAATAAACTAGGTCTAAAATCATGTTTATTGCAATAAACAATGTCTAGAATCATGTTTGCTGCAATAAACTAGGTCTAAAATCATGTTTATTGCAATAAACAAGGTCTAGAATCATGTTTGCTGCACTAAACAAGGTCTAAAATCACATTTGCTGCAATAAACAAGGTCTAAAATCATGTTTGCTGCAATAAACAAGGTCCAGAATCATGTTTGCTGAAATAAACAAGGTCTAAAATCAAGTTTGCTGCACTAAACAAGGTCTAAAATCACGTTTGCTGCAATAAACAAGGTCTAGAATCATGTTTGCTGCACTAAACAAGGTCTAAAATCACGTTTGATGCAATAAACAAGGTCTAGAATCATGTTTGCTGCACTAAACAAGGTCTAAAATCACGTTTTCTGCACTAAACAAGGTCTAGAATCATGTTTGCTGCAATAAACTAGGTCTAGAATCATGTTTGCTGCAATAAACTAGGTCTAAAATCATGTTTATTGCAATAAACAAGGTCTAGAATCATGTTTGCTGCAATAAACTAGGTCTAAAATCATGTTTATTGCAATAAACAAGGTCTAGAATCATGTTTTCTGCACTAAACAAGGTCTAAAATCACGTTTGCTGCAATAAACAAGGTCTAAAATCATGTTTGCTGCAATAAACAAGGTCCAGAATCATGTTTGTTACAATAAACAAGGTCTAAAATCAAGTTTGCTGCACTAAACAAGGTCTAAAATCACGTTTGCTGCAATAAACAAGGTCTAGAATCATGTTTGCTGCACTAAACAAGGTCTAAAATCATGTTTGCTGCAATAAACAAGGTCTAGAATCATGTTTGCTGCAATAAACAAGGTCTAAAATCATGTTTGCTGCAATAAACAAGGTCTAGAATCATGTTTGCTGCAATAAACAAGGTCCAGAATCATGTTTGCTGCAATAAACAAGGTCTAGAATCAAGTTTGCTGCACTAAACAAGGTCTAAAATCACGTTTGCTGCAATAAACAAGGTCCAGAATCATGTTTGCTGCACTAAACAAGGTCTAGAATCATGTTTGCTGCAATAAACAAGGTCTAAAATCAAGTTTGCTGTACTAAACAAGGTCTAAAATCACGTTTGCTGCAATAAACAAGGTCTAGAATCATGTTTGCTGCAATAAACAAGGTCCAGAATCATGTTTGCTGCAATAAACAAGGTCTAGAATCACGTTTGCTGCAATAAACAAGGTCTAGAATCATGTTTGCTGCAATAAACAAGGTCTAAAATCATGTTTGCTGCACTAAACAAGGTCTAGAATCATGTTTGCTGCAATAAACTAGGTCTAAAATCATGTTTATTGCAATAAACAAGGTCTAGAATCATGTTTGCTGCACTAAACAAGGTCTAAAATCACATTTGCTGCAATAAACAAGGTCTAAAATCATGTTTGCTGCAATAAACAAGGTACAGAATCATGTTTGCTGAAATAAACAAGGTCTAAAATCAAGTTTGCTGCACTAAACAAGGTCTAAAATCACGTTTGCTGCAATAAACAAGGTCTAGAATCATGTTTGCTGCACTAAACAAGGTCTAAAATCATGTTTGCTGCAATAAACAAGGTCTAAAATCAAGTTTGCTGCACTAAACATGGTCTAAAATCACGTTTGCTGCAATAAACAAGGTCTAGAATCATGTTTGCTGCAATAAACAAGGTCTAAAATCATGTTTGCTGCACTAAACAAGTTCTAGAATCATGTTTGCTGCAATAAACTAGGTCTAAAATCATGTTTATTGCAATAAACAAGGTCTAGAATCATGTTTGCTGCAATAAACAAGGTCTAAAATCATGTTTATTGCAATAAACAAGGTCTAGAATCATGTTTGCTGCACTAAACAAGGTCTAAAATCACGTTTGCTGCAATAAACAAGGTCTAAAATCATGTTTGCTGCAATAAACAAGGTCCAGAATCATGTTTGCTACAATAAACAAGGTCTAAAATCAAGTTTGCTGCACTAAACAAGGTCTAAAATCACGTTTGCTGCAATAAACAAGGTCTAGAATCATGTTTGCTGCACTAAACAAGGTCTAAAATCATGTTTGCTGCAATAAACAAGGTCTAGAATCATGTTTGCTGCACTAAACAAGGTCTAAAATCACGTTTGCTGCAATAAACAAGGTCTAAAATCATGTTTGCTGCAATAAACAAGGTCTAGAATCATGTTTGCTGCAATAAACAAGGTCCAGAATCATGTTTGCTGCAATAAACAAGGTCTAGAATCAAGTTTGCTGCACTAAACAAGGTCTAAAATCACGTTTGCTGCAATAAACAAGGTCCAGAATCATGTTTACTGCACTAAACAAGGTCTAGAATCATGTTTGCTGCAATAAACAAGGTCTAAAATCAAGTTTGCTGTACTAAACAAGGTCTAAAATCACGTTTGCTGCAATAAACAAGGTCTATAATCATGTTTGCTGCAATAAACAAGGTCTAAAATCATGTTTGCTGCACTAAACAAGGTCTAGAATCATGTTTGCTGCAATAAACTAGGTCTAAAATCATGTTTATTGCAATAAACAATGTCTAGAATCATGTTTGCTGCAATAAACTAGGTCTAAAATCATGTTTATTGCAATAAACAAGGTCTAGAATCATGTTTGCTGCACTAAACAAGGTCTAAAATCACATTTGCTGCAATAAACAAGGTCTAAAATCATGTTTGCTGCAATAAACAAGGTCCAGAATCATGTTTGCTGAAATAAACAAGGTCTAAAATCAAGTTTGCTGCACTAAACAAGGTCTAAAATCACGTTTGCTGCAATAAACAAGGTCTAGAATCATGTTTGCTGCACTAAACAAGGTCTAAAATCACGTTTGATGCAATAAACAAGGTCTAGAATCATGTTTGCTGCACTAAACAAGGTCTAAAATCACGTTTTCTGCACTAAACAAGGTCTAGAATCATGTTTGCTGCAATAAACTAGGTCTAGAATCATGTTTGCTGCAATAAACTAGGTCTAAAATCATGTTTATTGCAATAAACAAGGTCTAGAATCATGTTTGCTGCAATAAACTAGGTCTAAAATCATGTTTATTGCAATAAACAAGGTCTAGAATCATGTTTTCTGCACTAAACAAGGTCTAAAATCACGTTTGCTGCAATAAACAAGGTCTAAAATCATGTTTGCTGCAATAAACAAGGTCCAGAATCATGTTTGTTACAATAAACAAGGTCTAAAATCAAGTTTGCTGCACTAAACAAGGTCTAAAATCACGTTTGCTGCAATAAACAAGGTCTAGAATCATGTTTGCTGCACTAAACAAGGTCTAAAATCATGTTTGCTGCAATAAACAAGGTCTAGAATCATGTTTGCTGCAATAAACAAGGTCTAAAATCATGTTTGCTGCAATAAACAAGGTCTAGAATCATGTTTGCTGCAATAAACAAGGTCCAGAATCATGTTTGCTGCAATAAACAAGGTCTAGAATCAAGTTTGCTGCACTAAACAAGGTCTAAAATCACGTTTGCTGCAATAAACAAGGTCCAGAATCATGTTTGCTGCACTAAACAAGGTCTAGAATCATGTTTGCTGCAATAAACAAGGTCTAAAATCAAGTTTGCTGTACTAAACAAGGTCTAAAATCACGTTTGCTGCAATAAACAAGGTCTAGAATCATGTTTGCTGCAATAAACAAGGTCCAGAATCATGTTTGCTGCAATAAACAAGGTCTAGAATCAAGTTTGCTGCACTAAACAAGGTCTAAAATCACGTTTGCTGCAATAAACAAGGTCCAGAATCATGTTTGCTGCACTAAACAAGGTCTAAAATCACGTTTACTGCAATAAACAAGGTCTAAAATCATGTTTGCTGCAATAAACAAGGTCTAGAATCATGTTTGCTGCACTAAACAAGGTCTAAAATCACGTTTGCTGCAATAAACAAGTTCTAAAATCATGTTTGCTGCAATAAACAAGGTCTAGAATCATGTTTGCTGCAATAAACAAGGTCCAGAATCATGTTTGCTGCAATAAACAAGGTCTAGAATCAAGTTTGCTGCACTAAACAAGGTCTAAAATCACGTTTGCTGCAATAAACAAGGTCCAGAATCACGTTTGCTGCACTAAACAAGGTCTAGAATCATGTTTGCTGCAATAAACAAGGTCTAAAATCAAGTTTGCTGTACTAAACAAGGTCTAAAATCACGTTTGCTGCAATAAACAAGGTCTAGAAACATGTTTGCTGCAATAAACAAGGTCTAAAATCATGTTTGCTGCACTAAACAAGGTCTAGAATCATGTTTGCTGCAATAAACTAGGTCTAAAATCATGTTTGCTGCAATAAACAATGTCTAGAATCATGTTTGCTGCAATAAACAAGGTCCAGAATCATGTTTGCTGCAATAAACAAGGTCTAGAATCAAGTTTGCTGCACTAAACAAGGTCTAAAATCACGTTTGCTGCAATAAACAAGGTCCAGAATCATGTTTGCTGCACTAAACAAGGTCTAGAATCATGTTTGCTGCAATAAACAAGGTCTAAAATCAAGTTTGCTGTACTAAACAAGGTCTAAAATCACGTTTGCTGCAATAAACAAGGTATAGAATCATGTTTGAAGCAATAAACAAGGTCTAAAATCATGTTTGCTGCAATAAACAAGGTCTAGAATCATGTTTGCTGCACTAAACAAGGTCTAAAATCATGTTTGCTGAAATAAACAAGTTCTAAAATCATGTTTGCTGCAATAAACAAGGTCTAGAATCATGTTTGCTGCAATAAACAAGGTCCAGAATCATGTTTGCTGCAATAAACAAGGTCTAGAATCAAGTTTGCTGCACTAAACAAGGTCTAAAATCACGTTTGCTGCAATAAACAAGGTCCAGAATCATGTTTGCTGCACTAAACAAGGTCTAGAATCATGTTTGCTGCAATAAACAAGGTCTAAAATCAAGTTTGCTGTACTAAACAAGGTCTAAAATCACGTTTGCTGCAATAAACAAGGTCTAGAATCATGTTTGCTGCAATAAACAAGGTCTAAAATCATGTTTGCTGCACTAAACAAGGTCTAGAATCATGTTTGCTGCAATAAACTAGGTCTAAAATCATGTTTATTGCAATAAACAAGTTCTAGAATCATGTTTGCTGCACTAAACAAGGTCTAAAATCACATTTGCTGCAATAAACAAGGTCTAAAATCATGTTTGCTGCAATAAACAAGGTACAGAATCATGTTTGCTGAAATAAACAAGGTCTAAAATCAAGTTTGCTGCACTAAACAAGGTCTAAAATCACATTTGCTGCAATAAACAAGGTCTAAAATCATGTTTGCTGCAATAAACAAGGTACAGAATCATGTTTGCTGCACTAAACAAGGTCTAAAATCATGTTTGCTGCAATAAACAAGGTCTAAAATCATGTTTTCTGCAATAAACAAGGTCTAAAATCAAGTTTGCTGCACTAAACAAGGTCTAAAATCACGTTTGCTGCAATAAACAAGGTCTAGAATCATGTTTGCTGCAATAAACAAGGTCTAAAATCATGTTTGCTGCACTAAACAAGTTCTAGAATCATGTTTGCTGCAATAAACTAGGTCTAAAATCATGTTTATTGCAATAAACAAGGTCTAGAATCATGTTTGCTGCAATAAACTAGGTCTAAAATCATGTTTATTGCAATAAACAAGGTCTAGAATCATGTTTGCTGCACTAAACAAGGTCTAAAATCACGTTTGCTGCAATAAACAAGGTCTAAAATCATGTTTGCTGCAATAAACAAGGTCCATAATCATGTTTGCTACAATAAACAAGGTCTAAAATCAAGTTTGCTGCACTAAACAAGGTCTAAAATCACGTTTGCTGCAATAAACAAGGTCTAGAATCATGTTTGCTGCACTAAACAAGGTCTAAAATCATGTTTGCTGCAATAAACAAGGTCTAGAATCATGTTTGCTGCACTAAACAAGGTCTAAAATCACGTTTGCTGCAATAAACAAGGTCTAAAATCATGTTTGCTGCAATAAACAAGGTCTAGAATCATGTTTGCTGCAATAAACAAGGTCCAGAATCATGTTTGCTGCAATAAACAAGGTCTAGAATCAAGTTTGCTGCACTAAACAAGGTCTAAAATCACGTTTGCTGCAATAAACAAGGTCCAGAATCATGTTTACTGCACTAAACAAGGTCTAGAATCATGTTTGCTGCAATAAACAAGGTCTAAAATCAAGTTTGCTGTACTAAACAAGGTCTAAAATCACGTTTGCTGCAATAAACAAGGTCTAGAATCATGTTTGCTGCAATAAACAAGGTCTAAAATCATGTTTGCTGCAATAAACAAGGTCTAGAATCATGTTTGCTGCAATAAACAAGGTCCAGAATCATGTTTGCTGCAATAAACAAGGTCTAGAATCAAGTTTGCTGCACTAAACAAGGTCTAAAATCACGTTTGCTGCAATAAACAAGGTCCAGAATCATGTTTGCTGCACTAAACAAGGTCTAGAATCATGTTTGCTGCAATAAACAAGGTCTAAAATCAAGTTTGCTGTACTAAACAAGGTCTAAAATCACGTTTGCTGCAATAAACAAGGTCTAGAATCATGTTTGCTGCAATAAACAAGGTCTAGAATCAAGTTTGCTGCACTAAACAAGGTCTAAAATCACGTTTGCTGCAATAAACAAGGTCCAGAATCATGTTTGCTGCACTAAACAAGGTCTAAAATCACGTTTGCTGCAATAAACAAGGTCTAAAATCATGTTTGCTGCAATAAACAAGGTCTAGAATCATGTTTGCTGCACTAAACAAGGTCTAAAATCACGTTTGCTGCAATAAACAAGTTCTAAAATCATGTTTGCTGCAATAAACAAGGTCTAGAATCATGTTTGCTGCAATAAACAAGGTCCAGAATCATGTTTGCTGCAATAAACAAGGTCTAGAATCAAGTTTGCTGCACTAAACAAGGTCTAAAATCACGTTTGCTGCAATAAACAAGGTCCAGAATCACGTTTGCTGCACTAAACAAGGTCTAGAATCATGTTTGCTGCAATAAACAAGGTCTAAAATCAAGTTTGCTGTACTAAACAAGGTCTAAAATCACGTTTGCTGCAATAAACAAGGTCTAGAATCATGTTTGCTGCAATAAACAAGGTCTAAAATCATGTTTGCTGCACTAAACAAGGTCTAGAATCATGTTTGCTGCAATAAACTAGGTCTAAAATCATGTTTGCTGCAATAAACAATGTCTAGAATCATGTTTGCTGCAATAAACAAGGTCCAGAATCATGTTTGCTGCAATAAACAAGGTCTAGAATCAAGTTTGCTGCACTAAACAAGGTCTAAAATCACGTTTGCTGCAATAAACAAGGTCCAGAATCATGTTTGCTGCACTAAACAAGGTCTAGAATCATGTTTGCTGCAATAAACAAGGTCTAAAATCAAGTTTGCTGTACTAAACAAGGTCTAAAATCACGTTTGCTGCAATAAACAAGGTCTAGAATCATGTTTGCTGCAATAAACAAGGTCTAAAATCATGTTTGCTGCAATAAACAAGGTCTAGAATCATGTTTGCTGCACTAAACAAGGTCTAAAATCATGTTTGCTGAAATAAACAAGTTCTAAAATCATGTTTGCTGCAATAAACAAGGTCTAGAATCATGTTTGCTGCAATAAACAAGGTCCAGAATCATGTTTGCTGCAATAAACAAGGTCTAGAATCAAGTTTGCTGCACTAAACAAGGTCTAAAATCACGTTTGCTGCAATAAACAAGGTCCAGAATCATGTTTGCTGCACTAAACAAGGTCTAGAATCATGTTTGCTGCAATAAACAAGGTCTAAAATCAAGTTTGCTGTACTAAACAAGGTCTAAAATCACGTTTGCTGCAATAAACAAGGTCTAGAATCATGTTTGCTGCACTAAACAAGGTCTAGAATCATGTTTGCTGCAATAAACTAGGTCTAAAATCATGTTTATTGCAATAAACAAGTTCTAGAATCATGTTTGCTGCACTAAACAAGGTCTAAAATCACATTTGCTGCAATAAACAAGGTCTAAAATCATGTTTGCTGCAATAAACAAGGTACAGAATCATGTTTGCTGAAATAAACAAGGTCTAAAATCAAGTTTGCTGCACTAAACAAGGTCTAAAATCACGTTTGCTGCAATAAACAAGGTCTAGAATCATGTTTGCTGCACTAAACAAGGTCTAAAATCATGTTTGCTGCAATAAACAAGGTCTAAAATCATGTTTTCTGCAATAAACAAGGTCTAAAATCAAGTTTGCTGCACTAAACAAGGTCTAAAATCACGTTTGCTGCAATAAACAAGGTCTAGAATCATGTTTGCTGCAATAAACAAGGTCTAAAATCATGTTTGCTGCACTAAACAAGTTCTAGAATCATGTTTGCTGCAATAAACTAGGTCTAAAATCATGTTTATTGCAATAAACAAGGTCTAGAATCATGTTTGCTGCAATAAACTAGGTCTAAAATCATGTTTATTGCAATAAACAAGGTCTAGAATCATGTTTGCTGCACTAAACAAGGTCTAAAATCACGTTTGCTGCAATAAACAAGGTCTAAAATCATGTTTGCTGCAATAAACAAGGTCCAGAATCATGTTTGCTACAATAAACAAGGTCTAAAATCAAGTTTGCTGCACTAAACAAGGTCTAAAATCACGTTTGCTGCAATAAACAAGGTCTAGAATCATGTTTGCTGCACTAAACAAGGTCTAAAATCATGTTTGCTGCAATAAACAAGGTCTAGAATCATGTTTGCTGCACTAAACAAGGTCTAAAATCACGTTTGCTGCAATAAACAAGGTCTAAAATCATGTTTGCTGCAATAAACAAGGTCTAGAATCATGTTTGCTGCAATAAACAAGGTCCAGAATCATGTTTGCTGCAATAAACAAGGTCTAGAATCAAGTTTGCTGCACTAAACAAGGTCTAAAATCACGTTTGCTGCAATAAACAAGGTCCAGAATCATGTTTACTGCACTAAACAAGGTCTAGAATCATGTTTGCTGCAATAAACAAGGTCTAAAATCAAGTTTGCTGTACTAAACAAGGTCTAAAATCACGTTTGCTGCAATAAACAAGGTCTATAATCATGTTTGCTGCAATAAACAAGGTCTAAAATCATGTTTGCTGCACTAAACAAGGTCTAGAATCATGTTTGCTGCAATAAACTAGGTCTAAAATCATGTTTATTGCAATAAACAATGTCTAGAATCATGTTTGCTGCAATAAACTAGGTCTAAAATCATGTTTATTGCAATAAACAAGGTCTAGAATCATGTTTGCTGCACTAAACAAGGTCTAAAATCACGTTTGATGCAATAAACAAGGTCTAGAATCATGTTTGCTGCACTAAACAAGGTCTAAAATCACGTTTTCTGCACTAAACAAGGTCTAGAATCATGTTTGCTGCAATAAACTAGGTCTAGAATCATGTTTGCTGCAATAAACTAGGTCTAAAATCATGTTTATTGCAATAAACAAGGTCTAGAATCATGTTTGCTGCAATAAACTAGGTCTAAAATCATGTTTGCTGAAATAAACAAGGTCTAAAATCAAGTTTGCTGCACTAAACAAGGTCTAAAATCACGTTTGCTGCAATAAACAAGGTCTAGAATCATGTTTGCTGCACTAAACAAGGTCTAAAATCACGTTTGATGCAATAAACAAGGTCTAGAATCATGTTTGCTGCACTAAACAAGGTCTAAAATCACGTTTTCTGCACTAAACAAGGTCTAGAATCATGTTTGCTGCAATAAACTAGGTCTAGAATCATGTTTGCTGCAATAAACTAGGTCTAAAATCATGTTTATTGCAATAAACAAGGTCTAGAATCATGTTTGCTGCAATAAACTAGGTCTAAAATCATGTTTATTGCAATAAACAAGGTCTAGAATCATGTTTGCTGCACTAAACAAGGTCTAAAATCACGTTTGCTGCAATAAACAAGGTCTAAAATCATGTTTGCTGCAATAAACAAGGTCCAGAATCATGTTTGTTACAATAAACAAGGTCTAAAATCAAGTTTGCTGCACTAAACAAGGTCTAAAATCACGTTTGCTGCAATAAACAAGGTCTAGAATCATGTTTGCTGCACTAAACAAGGTCTAAAATCATGTTTGCTGCAATAAACAAGGTCTAGAATCATGTTTGCTGCAATAAACAAGGTCTAAAATCATGTTTGCTGCAATAAACAAGGTCTAGAATCATGTTTGCTGCAATAAACAAGGTCCAGAATCATGTTTGCTGCAATAAACAAGGTCTAGAATCAAGTTTGCTGCACTAAACAAGGTCTAAAATCACGTTTGCTGCAATAAACAAGGTCCAGAATCATGTTTGCTGCACTAAACAAGGTCTAGAATCATGTTTGCTGCAATAAACAAGGTCTAAAATCAAGTTTGCTGTACTAAACAAGGTCTAAAATCACGTTTGCTGCAATAAACAAGGTCTAGAATCATGTTTGCTGCAATAAACAAGGTCCAGAATCATGTTTGCTGCAATAAACAAGGTCTAGAATCAAGTTTGCTGCACTAAACAAGGTCTAAAATCACGTTTGCTGCAATAAACAAGGTCCAGAATCATGTTTGCTGCACTAAACAAGGTCTAGAATCATGTTTGCTGCAATAAACAAGGTCTAAAATCAAGTTTGCTGTACTAAACAAGGTCTAAAATCACGTTTGCTGCAATAAACAAGGTCTAAAATCATGTTTGCTGCAATAAACAAGGTCTAGAATCATGTTTGCTGCACTAAACAAGGTCTAAAATCACGTTTGCTGCAATAAACAAGTTCTAAAATCATGTTTGCTGCAATAAACAAGGTCTAGAATCATGTTTGCTGCAATAAACAAGGTCCAGAATCATGTTTGCTGCAATAAACAAGGTCTAGAATCAAGTTTGCTGCACTAAACAAGGTCTAAAATCACGTTTGCTGCAATAAACAAGGTCCAGAATCATGTTTGCTGCACTAAACAAGGTCTAGAATCATGTTTGCTGCAATAAACAAGGTCTAAAATCAAGTTTGCTGTACTAAACAAGGTCTAAAATCACGTTTGCTGCAATAAACAAGGTCTAGAATCATGTTTGCTGCAATAAACAAGGTCTAAAATCATGTTTGCTGCACTAAACAAGGTCTAGAATCATGTTTGCTGCAATAAACTAGGTCTAAAATCATGTTTATTGCAATAAACAAGGTCTAGAATCATGTTTGCTGCACTAAACAAGGTCTAAAATCACATTTGCTGCAATAAACAAGGTCTAAAATCATGTTTGCTGCAATAAACAAGGTACAGAATCATGTTTGCTGAAATAAACAAGGTCTAAAATCAAGTTTGCTGCACTAAACAAGGTCTAAAATCATGTTTGCTGCAATAAACAAGGTCTAGAATCATGTTTGCTGCAATAAACAAGGTCTAAAATCACGTTTGCTGCAATAAACAAGGTCTAAAATCATGTTTGCTGCAATAAACAAGGTCCAGAATCATGTTTGTTACAATAAACAAGGTCTAAAATCATGTTTATTGCAATAAACAAGGTCTAGAATCATGTTTGCTGCACTAAACAAGGTCTAAAATCACGTTTGCTGCAATAAACAAGGTCTAGAATCATGTTTGCTGCAATAAACAAGGTCTAAAATCATGTTTGCTGCACTAAACAAGGTCTAAAATCACGTTTGCTGCAATAAACAAGGTCTAAAATCATGTTTGCTGCAATAAACAAGGTCCAGAATCATGTTTGCTACAATAAACAAGGTCTAAAATCAAGTTTGCTGCACTAAACAAGGTCTAAAATCACGTTTGCTGCAATAAACAAGGTCTAGAATCATGTTTGCTGCACTAAACAAGGTCTAAAATCATGTTTGCTGCAATAAACAAGGTCTAGAATCATGTTTGCTGCACTAAACAAGGTCTAAAATCATGTTTGCTGCACTAAACAAGGTCTAGAATCATGTTTGCTGCAATAAACAAGGTCTAAAATCAAGTTTGCTGTACTAAACAAGGTCTAAAATCACGTTTGCTGCAATAAACAAGGTCTAGAATCATGTTTGCTGCAATAAACAAGGTCTAAAATCATGTTTGCTGCACTAAACAAGGTCTAGAATCATGTTTGCTGCAATAAACTAGGTCTAAAATCATGTTTATTGCAATAAACAAGGTCTAGAATCATGTTTGCTGCACTAAACAAGGTCTAAAATCACATTTGCTGCAATAAACAAGGTCTAAAATCATGTTTGCTGCAATAAACAAGGTACAGAATCATGTTTGCTGAAATAAACAAGGTCTAAAATCAAGTTTGCTGCACTAAACAAGGTCTAAAATCATGTTTGCTGCAATAAACAAGGTCTAGAATCATGTTTGCTGCACTAAACAAGGTCTAAAATCACGTTTGCTGCAATAAACAAGGTCTAAAATCATGTTTGCTGCAATAAACAAGGTCCAGAATCATGTTTGTTACAATAAACAAGGTCTAAAATCATGTTTATTGCAATAAACAAGGTCTAGAATCATGTTTGCTGCACTAAACAAGGTCTAAAATCACGTTTGCTGCAATAAACAAGGTCTAGAATCATGTTTGCTGCAATAAACAAGGTCTAAAATCATGTTTGCTGCACTAAACAAGGTCTAAAATCACGTTTGCTGCAATAAACAAGGTCTAAAATCATGTTTGCTGCAATAAACAAGGTCCAGAATCATGTTTGCTACAATAAACAAGGTCTAAAATCAAGTTTGCTGCACTAAACAAGGTCTAAAATCACGTTTGCTGCAATAAACAAGGTCTAGAATCATGTTTGCTGCACTAAACAAGGTCTAAAATCATGTTTGCTGCAATAAACAAGGTCTAGAATCATGTTTGCTGCACTAAACAAGGTCTAAAATCACGTTTGCTGCAATAAACAAGGTCTAAAATCATGTTTGCTGCAATAAACAAGGTCTAGAATCATGTTTGCTGCAATAAACAAGGTCCAGAATCATGTTTGCTGCAATAAACAAGGTCTAGAATCAAGTTTGCTGCACTAAACAAGGTCTAAAATCACGTTTGCTGCAATAAACAAGGTCCAGAATCATGTTTGCTGCAATAAACAAGGTCCAGAATCATGTTTCCTGCAATAAACAAGGTCTAGAATCAAGTTTGCTGCACTAAACAAGGTCTAAAATCACGTTTGCTGCAATAAACAAGGTCCAGAATCATGTTTACTGCACTAAACAAGGTCTAGAATCTTGTTTGCTGCAATAAACAAGGTCTAAAATCAAGTTTGCTGTACTAAACAAGGTCTAAAATCACGTTTGCTGCAATAAACAAGGTCTAGAATCATGTTTGCTGCAATAAACAAGGTCTAAAATCATGTTTGCTGCACTAAACAAGGTCTAGAATCATGTTTGCTGCAATAAACTAGGTCTAAAATCATGTTTATTGCAATAAACAAGGTCTAGAATCATGTTTGCTGCAAAAAACTAGGTCTAAAATCATGTTTATTGCAATAAACAAGGTCTAGAATCATGTTTGCTGCACTAAACAAGGTCTAAAATCACATTTGCTGCAATAAACAAGGTCTAAAATCATGTTTATTGCAATAAACAAGGTCTAGAATCATGTTTGCTGCAATAAACTAGGTCTAAAATCCTGTTTATTGCAATAAACAAGGTCTAGAATCATGTTTGCTGCACTAAACAAGGTCTAAAATCACGTTTGCTGCAATAAACAAGGTCTAAAATCATGTTTGCTGCAATAAACAAGGTCCGGAATCATGTTTGTTACAATAAACAAGGTCTAAAATCAAGTTTGCTGCACTAAACAAGGTCTAAAATCACGTTTGCTGCAATAAACAAGGTCTAGAATCATGTTTGCTGCACTAAACAAGGTCTAAAATCATGTTTGCTGCAATAAACAAGGTCTAGAATCATGTTTGCTGCACTAAACAAGGTCTAAAATCATGTTTGCTGCAATAAACAAGGTCTAAAATCATGTTTGCTGCAATAAACAAGGTCTAGAATCATGTTTGCTGCAATAAACAAGGTCCAGAATCATGTTTGCTGCAATAAACAAGCTCTAGAATCAAGTTTGCTGCACTAAACAAGGTCTATAATCACGTTTGCTGCAATAAACAAGGTCCAGAATCATGTTTGCTGCACTAAACAAGGTCTAAAATCACATTTGCTGCACTAAACAAGGTCTAAAATCACGTTTGCTGCAATAAACAAGGTCTAAAATCATGTTTGCTGCAATAAACAAGGTCCAGAATCATGTTTGTTACAATAAACAAGGTCTAAAATCAAGTTTGCTGCACTAAACAAGGTCTAAAATCACGTTTGCTGCAATAAACAAGGTCTAGAATCATGTTTGCTGCACTAAACAAGGTCTAAAATCATGTTTGCTGCAATAAACAAGGTCTAGAATCATGTTTGCTGCAATAAACAAGGTCTAAAATCATGTTTGCTGCAATAAACAAGGTCTAGAATCATGTTTGCTGCAATAAACAAGGTCCAGAATCATGTTTGCTGCAATAAACAAGGTCTAGAATCAAGTTTGCTGCACTAAACAAGGTCTAAAATCACGTTTGCTGCAATAAACAAGGTCCAGAATCATGTTTGCTGCACTAAACAAGGTCTAGAATCATGTTTGCTGCAATAAACAAGGTCTAAAATCAAGTTTGCTGTACTAAACAAGGTCTAAAATCACGTTTGCTGCAATAAACAAGGTCTAGAATCATGTTTGCTGCAATAAACAAGGTCCAGAATCATGTTTGCTGCAATAAACAAGGTCTAGAATCATGTTTGCTGCAATAAACAAGGTCTAAAATCAAGTTTGCTGTACTAAACAAGGTCTAAAATCACGTTTGCTGCAATAAACAAGGTCTAGAATCATGTTTGCTGCAATAAACAAGGTCTAAAATCATGTTTGCTGCACTAAACAAGGTCTAGAATCATGTTTGCTGCAATAAACTAGGTCTAAAATCATGTTTATTGCAATAAACAAGGTCTAGAATCATGTTTGCTGCAAAAAACTAGGTCTAAAATCATGTTTATTGCAATAAACAAGGTCTAGAATCATGTTTGCTGCACTAAACAAGGTCTAAAATCACATTTGCTGCAATAAACAAGGTCTAAAATCATGTTTATTGCAATAAACAAGGTCTAGAATCATGTTTGCTGCAATAAACTAGGTCTAAAATCCTGTTTATTGCAATAAACAAGGTCTAGAATCATGTTTGCTGCACTAAACAAGGTCTAAAATCACGTTTGCTGCAATAAACAAGGTCTAAAATCATGTTTGCTGCAATAAACAAGGTCCAGAATCATGTTTGTTACAATAAACAAGGTCTAAAATCAAGTTTGCTGCACTAAACAAGGTCTAAAATCACGTTTGCTGCAATAAACAAGGTCTAGAATCATGTTTGCTGCACTAAACAAGGTCTAAAATCATGTTTGCTGCAATAAACAAGGTCTAGAATCATGTTTGCTGCACTAAACAAGGTCTAAAATCACGTTTGCTGCAATAAACAAGGTCTAAAATCATGTTTGCTGCAATAAACAAGGTCTAGAATCATGTTTGCTGCAATAAACAAGGTCCAGAATCATGTTTGCTGCAATAAACAAGGTCTAGAATCAAGTTTGCTGCACTAAACAAGGTCTATAATCACGTTTGCTGCAATAAACAAGGTCCAGAATCATGTTTGCTGCACTAAACAAGGTCTAAAATCACATTTGCTGCACTAAACAAGGTCTAAAATCACGTTTGCTGCAATAAACAAGGTCTAAAATCATGTTTGCTGCAATAAACAAGGTCCAGAATCATGTTTGTTACAATAAACAAGGTCTAAAATCAAGTTTGCTGCACTAAACAAGGTCTAAAATCACGTTTGCTGCAATAAACAAGGTCTAGAATCATGTTTGCTGCACTAAACAAGGTCTAAAATCATGTTTGCTGCAATAAACAAGGTCTAGAATCATGTTTGCTGCAATAAACAAGGTCTAAAATCATGTTTGCTGCAATAAACAAGGTCTAGAATCATGTTTGCTGCAATAAACGAGGTCCAGAATCATGTTTGCTGCAATAAACAAGGTCTAGAATCAAGTTTGCTGCACTAAACAAGGTCTAAAATCACGTTTGCTGCAATAAACAAGGTCCAGAATCATGTTTGCTGCACTAAACAAGGTCTAGAATCATGTTTGCTGCAATAAACAAGGTCTAAAATCAAGTTTGCTGTACTAAACAAGGTCTAAAATCACGTTTGCTGCAATAAACAAGGTCTAGAATCATGTTTGCTGCAATAAACAAGGTCCAGAATCATGTTTGCTGCAATAAACAAGGTCTAGAATCAAGTTTGCTGCACTAAACAAGGTCTAAAATCACGTTTGCTGCAATAAACAAGGTCTAAAATCAAGTTTGCTGTACTAAACAAGGTCTAAAATCACGTTTGCTGCAATAAACAAGGTCTAAAATCATGTTTGTTGCAATAAAGAAGGTCTAGAATCATGTTTGCTGCACTAAACAAGGTCTAAAATCACATTTGCTGCAATAAACAAGTTCTAAAATCATGTTTGCTGCAATAAACAAGGTCTAGAATCATGTTTGCTGCAATAAACAAGGTCCAGAATCATGTTTGCTGCAATAAACAAGGTCTAGAATCAAGTTTGCTGCACTAAACAAGGTCTAAAATCACGTTTGCTGCAATAAACAAGGTCCAGAATCATGTTTGCTGCACTAAACAAGGTCTAGAATCATGTTTGCTGCAATAAACAAGGTCTAAAATCAAGTTTGCTGTACTAAACAAGGTCTAAAATCACGTTTGCTGCAATAAACAAGGTCTAGAATCATGTTTGCTGCAATAAACAAGGTCTAAAATCATGTTTGCTGCACTAAACAAGGTCTAGAATCATGTTTGCTGCAATAAACTAGGTCTAAAATCATGTTTATTGCAATAAACAAGGTCTAGAATCATGTTTGCTGCACTAAACAAGGTCTAAAATCACATTTGCTGCAATAAACAAGGTCTAAAATCATGTTTGCTGAAATAAACAAGGTCTAAAATCAAGTTTGCTGCACTAAACAAGGTCTAAAATCATGTTTGCTGCAATAAACAAGGTCTAGAATCATGTTTGCTGCACTAAACAAGGTCTAAAATCACGTTTGCTGCAATAAACAAGGTCTAAAATCATGTTTGCTGCAATAAACAAGGTCCAGAATCATGTTTGTTACAATAAACAAGGTCTAAAATCATGTTTATTGCAATAAACAAGGTCTAGAATCATGTTTGCTGCACTAAACAAGGTCTAAAATCACGTTTGCTGCAATAAACAAGGTCTAGAATCATGTTTGCTGCAATAAACAAGGTCTAAAATCATGTTTGCTGCACTAAACAAGTTCTAGAATCATGTTTGCTGCAATAAACTAGGTCTAAAATCATGTTTATTGCAATAAACAAGGTCTAGAATCATGTTTGCTGCAATAAACTAGGTCTAAAATCATGTTTATTGCAATAAACAAGGTCTAGAATCATGTTTGCTGCACTAAACAAGGTCTAAAATCACGTTTGCTGCAATAAACAAGGTCTAAAATCATGTTTGCTGCAATAAACAAGGTCCAGAATCATGTTTGCTACAATAAACAAGGTCTAAAATCAAGTTTGCTGCACTAAACAAGGTCTAAAATCACGTTTGCTGCAATAAACAAGGTCTAGAATCATGTTTGCTGCACTAAACAAGGTCTAAAATCATGTTTGCTGCAATAAACAAGGTCTAGAATCATGTTTGCTGCACTAAACAAGGTCTAAAATCACGTTTGCTGCAATAAACAAGGTCTAAAATCATGTTTGCTGCAATAAACAAGGTCTAGAATCATGTTTGCTGCAATAAACAAGGTCCAGAATCATGTTTGCTGCAATAAACAAGGTCTAGAATCAAGTTTGCTGCACTAAACAAGGTCTAAAATCACGTTTGCTGCAATAAACAAGGTCCAGAATCATGTTTGCTGCAATAAACAAGGTCCAGAATCATGTTTGCTGCAATAAACAAGGTCTAGAATCAAGTTTGCTGCACTAAACAAGGTCTAAAATCACGTTTGCTGCAATAAACAAGGTCCAGAATCATGTTTACTGCACTAAACAAGGTCTAGAATCATGTTTGCTGCAATAAACAAGGTCTAAAATCAAGTTTGCTGTACTAAACAAGGTCTAAAATCACGTTTGCTGCAATAAACAAGGTCTAGAATCATGTTTGCTGCAATAAACAAGGTCTAAAATCATGTTTGCTGCACTAAACAAGGTCTAGAATCATGTTTGCTGCAATAAACTAGGTCTAAAATCATGTTTATTGCAATAAACAAGGTCTAGAATCATGTTTGCTGCAAAAAACTAGGTCTAAAATCATGTTTATTGCAATAAACAAGGTCTAGAATCATGTTTGCTGCACTAAACAAGGTCTAAAATCACATTTGCTGCAATAAACAAGGTCTAAAATCATGTTTATTGCAATAAACAAGGTCTAGAATCATGTTTGCTGCAATAAACTAGGTCTAAAATCCTGTTTATTGCAATAAACAAGGTCTAGAATCATGTTTGCTGCACTAAACAAGGTCTAAAATCACGTTTGCTGCAATAAACAAGGTCTAAAATCATGTTTGCTGCAATAAACAAGGTCCAGAATCATGTTTGTTACAATAAACAAGGTCTAAAATCAAGTTTGCTGCACTAAACAAGGTCTAAAATCACGTTTGCTGCAATAAACAAGGTCTAGAATCATGTTTGCTGCACTAAACAAGGTCTAAAATCATGTTTGCTGCAATAAACAAGGTCTAGAATCATGTTTGCTGCACTAAACAAGGTCTAAAATCACGTTTGCTGCAATAAACAAGGTCTAAAATCATGTTTGCTGCAATAAACAAGGTCTAGAATCATGTTTGCTGCAATAAACAAGGTCCAGAATCATGTTTGCTGCAATAAACAAGGTCTAGAATCAAGTTTGCTGCACTAAACAAGGTCTAAAATCACGTTTGCTGCAATAAACAAGGTCCAGAATCATGTTTGCTGCACTAAACAAGGTCTAAAATCACATTTGCTGCAATAAACATGGTCTAAAATCATGTTTGCTGCAATAAACAAGGTCCAGAATCATGTTTGCTGAAATAAACAAGGTCTAAAATCATGTTTGCTGCACTAAACAAGGTCTAAAATCACGTTTTCTGCAATAAACAAGGTCTAGAATCATGTTTGCTGCACTAAACAAGGTCTAAAATCACGTTTGCTGCACTAAACAAGGTCTAAAATCATGTTTGCTGCAATAAACTAGGTCTAAAATCATGTTTGCTGCACTAAACAAGGTCTAGAATCATGTTTGCTGCAATAAACTAGGTCTAAAATCATGTTAATTGCAATAAACAAGGTCTAGAATCATGTTTGCTGCAATAAACTAGGTCTAAAATCATGTTTGCTGCAATAAACAAGGTCCAGAATCATGTTTGTTGCAATAAACAAGGTCTAAAATCAAGTTTGCTGCACTAAACAAGGTCTAAAATCACGTTTGCTGCAATAAACAAGGTCTAGAATCATGTTTGCTGCACTAAACAAGGTCTAAAATCATGTTTGCTGCAATAAACAAGGTCTAGAATCATGTTTGCTGCACTAAACAAGGTCTAGAATCATGTTTGCTGCACTAAACAAGGTCTAAAATCACGTTTGCTGCAATAAACAAGGTCTAGAATCATGTTTGCTGCAATAAACAAGGTCCAGAATCATGTTTGCTGCAATAAACAAGGTCTAGAATCAAGTTTGCTGCACTAAACAAGGTCTAAAATCACGTTTGCTGCAATAAACAAGGTCCAGAATCATGTTTGCTGCAATAAACAAGGTCCAGAATCATGTTTGCTGCAATAAACAAGGTCTAGAATCAAGTTTGCTGCACTAAACAAGGTCTAAAATCACGTTTGCTGCAATAAACAAGGTCCAGAATCATGTTTACTGCACTAAACAAGGTCTAGAATCATGTTTGCTGCAATAAACAAGGTCTAAAATCAAGTTTGCTGTACTAAACAAGGTCTAAAATCACGTTTGCTGCAATAAACAAGGTCTAGAATCATGTTTGCTGCAATAAACAAGGTCTAAAATCATGTTTGCTGCACTAAACAAGGTCTAGAATCATGTTTGCTGCAATAAACTAGGTCTAAAATCATGTTTATTGCAATAAACAAGGTCTAGAATCATGTTTGCTGCAAAAAACTAGGTCTAAAATCATGTTTATTGCAATAAACAAGGTCTAGAATCATGTTTGCTGCACTAAACAAGGTCTAAAATCACATTTTCTGCAATAAACAAGGTCTAAAATCATGTTTATTGCAATAAACAAGGTCTAGAATCATGTTTGCTGCAATAAACTAGGTCTAAAATCATGTTTATTGCAATAAACAAGGTCTAGAATCATGTTTGCTGCACTAAACAAGGTCTAAAATCACGTTTGCTGCAATAAACAAGGTCTAAAATCATGTTTGCTGCAATAAACAAGGTCCAGAATCATGTTTGTTACAATAAACAAGGTCTAAAATCAAGTTTGCTGCACTAAACAAGGTCTAAAATCACGTTTGCTGCAATAAACAAGGTCTAGAATCATGTTTGCTGCACTAAACAAGGTCTAAAATCATGTTTGCTGCAATAAACAAGGTCTAGAATCATGTTTGCTGCACTAAACAAGGTCTAAAATCACGTTTGCTGCAATAAACAAGGTCTAAAATCATGTTTGCTGCAATAAACAAGGTCTAGAATCATGTTTGCTGCAATAAACAAGGTCCAGAATCATGTTTGCTGCAATAAACAAGGTCTAGAATCAAGTTTGCTGCACTAAACAAGGTCTAAAATCACGTTTGCTGCAATAAACAAGGTCCAGAATCATGTTTGCTGCACTAAACAAGGTCTAAAATCACATTTGCTGCAATAAACATGGTCTAAAATCATGTTTGCTGCAATAAACAAGGTCCAGAATCATGTTTGCTGAAATAAACAAGGTCTAAAATCATGTTTGCTGCACTAAACAAGGTCTAAAATCACGTTTTCTGCAATAAACAAGGTCTAGAATCATGTTTGCTGCACTAAACAAGGTCTAAAATCACGTTTGCTGCACTAAACAAGGTCTAAAATCATGTTTGCTGCAATAAACTACGTCTAAAATCATGTTTGCTGCACTAAACAAGGTCTAGAATCATGTTTGCTGCAATAAACTAGGTCTAAAATCATGTTAATTGCAATAAACAAGGTCTAGAATCATGTTTGCTGCAATAAACTAGGTCTAAAATCATGTTTGCTGCAATAAACAAGGTCCAGAATCATGTTTGTTGCAATAAACAAGGTCTAAAATCAAGTTTGCTGCACTAAACAAGGTCTAAAATCACGTTTGCTGCAATAAACAAGGTCTAGAATCATGTTTGCTGCACTAAACAAGGTCTAAAATCATGTTTGCTGCAATAAACAAGGTCTAGAATCATGTTTGCTGCACTAAACAAGGTCTAAAATCACATTTGCTGCAATAAACAAGGTCTAAAATCATGTTTGCTGCACTAAACAAGGTCTAGAATCATGTTTGCTGCAATAAACAAGGTCCAGAATCATGTTTGCTGCAATAAACAAGGTCTAGAATCAAGTTTGCTGCACTAAACAAGGTCTAAAATCACGTTTGCTGCAATAAACAAGGTCCAGAATCATGTTTGCTGCACTAAACAAGGTCTAGAATCATGTTTGCTGCAATAAACAAGGTCTAAAATCATGTTTGCTGCAATAAACAAGGTCTAGAATCATGTTTGCTGCACTAAACAAGGTCTAAAATCACGTTTGCTGCAATAAACAAGGTCTAAAATCACGTTTGCTGCAATAAACAAGGTCTAGAATCATGTTTGCTGCAATAAACAAGGTCCAGAATCATGTTTGCTGCAATAAACAAGGTCTAGAATCAAGTTTGCTGCACTAAACAAGGTCTAAAATCACGTTTGCTAAAATAAACAAGGTCTAGAATCATGTTTGCTGCAATAAACAAGGTCCAGAATCATGTTTGCTGCACTAAACAAGGTCTAGAATCATGTTTGCTGCAATAAACAAGGTCTAAAATCATGTTTGCTGCAATAAACTGTCTCAGTCTGTCTGTCTGTCTGTCTGTCTGTGTGTCTGTCTGTCTGTCTGTCTGTCTGTCTGTCTGTCTGTCTGTCTCTGTCTCTGTCTGTCTGTCTGTCTCTCTCTGTCTCTCTTATGTCTCTCTTATTTTGTGTCTGTGTCTGTGTCTCTGTCTCTGTCTCTGTCTGTCTGTCTGTCTGTGTCTGTCTGTCTGTCTGTCTGTCTGTCTGTCTGTCTGTCTGTCTGTCTGTCTGTCTCTGTCTCTCTGTCTGTCTGTCTGTGTCTCTGTCTGTGTCTCTGTCTGTGTCTCTGTCTGTGTCTCTGTCTGTCTGTCTGTCTGCCTGCCTGTCTGTCTGTCTGTCTGTGTCTCTGTCTCTGTCTGTCTGTCTCTGTCTGTCTGTCTGTCTCTGTCTGTCTGTCTCTGTCTGTCTCTGTCTGTCTGTCTCTGTCTGTCTGTCTCTGTCTGTCTGTCTGTCTGTGTCTCTGTCTGTCTGTCTGTCTGTCTGTCTCTCTGTCTGTCTGTCTGTCTGTCTGTCTGTCTCTCTCTGTCTCTCTTATGTCTCTCTTATTTTGTGTCTCTGTCTGTGTCTCTCTGTCTGTCTGTCTGTCTGTCTGTCTGTCTGTCTGTCTGTCTGTCTGTCTGTCTGTCTGTCTGTCTGTCTTTTTAAAGTGTGCTGCGGAGCTCTGCGAGATTTCTGTGATTTTCTATGATTTTCTGAAATAACACACACATACTAAACCCTCCGTAAATAACTCAGTTCTTAACGTAAAGACTTAAAACTCAGGATTATGTAAAAGCATACCCCAATGAGGATATGTGGTGACTTATAGCTTCCTGTGCCAACCGGAAGTGCCATAATTGGTGTCTCAGGTGCTGTTTCGAAGGGTTAAAAAAGTCAGATCTGTCCAAAACTTCATATATGTGATTAGGCAACCCCCATGAACTGTAAATCAGTCATTTTTCCCAAAAAAATTCAAAGGAAAAAAAAATCACACTAAAACACAACTTGGATGGAGGGACGTATTGGGGTGCGTAGAGACAGACAGTGGCTGCAATAGTTAGCTTTGTTCGAGCTAAAAAAGAACCGTCAGACCTAGAGTTCCGAAACTTTAGAAACCTGTTCTAGACCTCCGGTCGATGGTGCGTGGTGAGTTACGTGGCTCTAGACGGTTCTCGGACCGAGAAACAGCCTCGTACATTTGCAATACCTTCAATTCATTTTGACCATTACGAAAATGACGACGTTTAGAAAAGTCTCAGAGACGCAAGGCTAGGTGCATTGAAACCGGCTCGGCCCATAGAGACGGACCCCAACGTTTCTGTCCGATAGCTCATTCAAGGACCCCGTAGCAAGTCATGGAAAATAGTGGATTTTCAGCACCAATTAGGGTTTTTCTCGGACACCAAATGACCTATCGAGCCGAAACTCGGGATTCGGGGATAGGACTTCACATAATGTCCGAACTGGACCCGCAGCTAGAACGTAACTATGTGTTTTACCTTTTTATTATGTTTTAAACTAAAGGCGCTGTGAATTAT
>NC_092148.1:37740299-37742799 GCF_045791955.1 Oncorhynchus clarkii lewisi | reverse complement strand
AATGGAACAATGACAACTTGGTGATGGTCACTAATAGGCGTTTTTTTTTCAACGGTTACAGATCCAGTTGCAGGGTGTTCATACGAATCTTTTTAAAGTGTGCTGCGGAGCTCTGCGAGATTTCTGTGATTTTCTATGATTTTCTGAAATAACACACACATACTAAACCCTCCGTAAATAACTCAGTTCTTAACGTAAAGACTTAAAACTCAGGATTATGTAAAAGCATACCCCAATGAGGATATGTGGTGACTTATAGCTTCCTGTGACAACCGGAAGTGACATAATTGGTGTCTCAGGGGCTGTTTCGAAGGGTTAAAAAAAGTCAGATCTGTCCAAAACTTCATATATGTGATTAGGCAACCCCCATGAACTGTAAATCAGTCATTTTTCCCAAAAAAATTCAAAGGAAAAAAAAATCACACTAAAACACAACTTGGATGGAGGGACGTATTGGGGTGCGTAGAGACAGACAGTGGCTGCAATAGTTAGCTTTGTTGGAGCTAAAAAAGAACCGTCAGACCTAGAGTTCCGAAACTTTAGAAACCTGTTCTAGACCTCCGGTCGATGGTGCGTGGTGAGTTACGTGGCTCTAGACGATTCTCGGACCGAGAAACAGCCTCGTACATTTGCAATACCTTCAATTCATTTTGACCATTACGAAAATGACGACGTTTAGAAAAGTCTCAGAGACGCAAGGCTAGGTGCATTGAAACCGGCTCGGCCCATAGAGACGGACCCCAACGTTTCTGTCCGATAGCTCATTCAAGGACCCCGTAGCAAGTCATGGAAAATAGTGGATTTTCAGCACCAATTAGGGTTTTTCTCGGACACCAAATGACCTATCGAGCCGAAACTCGGGATTCGGGGTCGCCTCACATAGGACTTCACATAATGTCCGAACTGGACCCGCAGTTAGAACGTAACTATGTGTTTTACCTTTTTATTATGTTTTAAACTAAAGGCGCTGTGAATTATGGGACTGCTCTGACATATGTGATAGTTGGCTTCTAAATGAGTAGGAAAACGTGGGTTTGGTGTCAATTGATATCCGTTTGGTGTCATAATGACATCTAATTGACTGATGGACACTGACTTGCTAGTTGACTTTTGTGCATTTGCAATATGTTTAAACGGAGAGGGACCATCACCAAAATGGCACTCTGAAATCAACACAAAAAATGGCATCACCATAGTCTCCAGACTGTGCCGAGTTCAACGAGACGCCCCGCTTGACCGTAGCTCGTTCTGAGTGCAGCGAACTTGAAAAAAAGAAGGCCCAAAATGAAGCCTGCCCCACAATGTCCTTTGATTTTGGGTGGCAGTGAGAGAACCGTTAGGGTGAGAAGCACAATTCGACCGCAGGTACGTTCCTGAGGTCCTCCCGATCCGTGCAAGCCTAACCTTGACCGTGTGGCATTAACCCTTCACAGTAAAAAGAAGGTGTTTACTTGAAACAGCTTGCTTTGACTTCTCTCCCCATAGGAATACATTGCCTGCACCTCTAAATTCAACCTGAAGCCTATGTGGGTTATGAATGCCTTATGAACCTGTCTTCTATGACAGTCCAACAGACCACTATGAGGTCTACCTGTGTCAATTCTAAGCTTCCTGAAGCAACCGGAAGTGGTTAAAATCACCCTAAAAGTGTTTACCCATACCCTGCCTGCAGTTTGATAGACATAGTGCATTCAACCCTGTGTAGATCAGTCAATTCTTAACGTAAAGACTTAAAACTCAGGATTCTGTAAGTGGCTATGTCAATCAAGATATGTGTTGACTTATAGCTTCCTGTGCCAACCGGAAGTGCCATAATTGGTGTCTCAGGGGCTGTTTCGAGGGGTTAAAAAAGTCTGATCTCTCCAAAATTTCATATGTGTGACTAGGTAACCCTTCTGAACTGTAAATCAGTCATTTCTCCCAACAGATGTCAAAGAAAAGCTCCCTCACACACACACAGGAAGGATGGAGTGATAAAGTGCGGTGCTTAAAGACACAGAGAGCAGGAAATGGTATTACCATAATCCCTAGGCCGTGCCGAGTTCAACGAGATATCCCGCTTGACCGTAGCTCGCTCGGTGTAGGTGCAGCGACCATTAGAAAAGTAGGCCCAAAATGAAGCCTGCCCCACAATGTCATTTGATTTTGGGTGAGAGTGAGAGAACCGTTAGGGTGAGAAGAAAAATTCCACCACAGGAATGTTCCTAAGGTCCTCCCGATCCGTGCAAGCCTAACCTTGACCGTGTGGCATTAACCCTTAACAGTAAAACAGTGTTTTTTGATCTCACAGATTACAGTGTCATCTCTCCCCATAGGAATACATTGCCTGCACCCCTAATTTCAACCTGAAGTCTATATGGGTTATGAATGCCGTATGAACCTGTCTTCGGTACCAGTCCATCAGGCCACTATGAGGTCTACCTGTGTTGATTCTAAGCTTCCTGGACGAACCGGAAGTGGTTAAAATCACCCTAAAAGTGTTTACCCATACCCTGCCTGC